>NC_081409.1:314187654-314487654 GCF_030272615.1 Cryptomeria japonica | reverse complement strand
GCCTATCCTCTCCAGAATCCCAAAAGGTCCTTCAAAGCGAGGTGCAAGCTTATAACCCTTTCCGTAACGGATTGGACTCTTATGCGGTCACACTCTCAAGAAAACTCTGTCACCAACCAAGTAGCTACGACCTATCCTCTTTGCATCAGCATATTTCTTCTGTCTGTCCTGAGCCTCTCTGAGACGCTGCCTAATCAGATCCACCTGTTGCTCCATATCCCGAACTAACTCAGGACCAATAGCAACTCTATCCTCTATGCGATCCCAACTCAAGGGCGTCCTGCAAGGCCTACCGTAAAGTGCCTGATAGGGTGGCATCCCCAAAGAAGTGTGATGCCCATTGTTATAGGAAAACTCCTCTAAGGGAAGATACTCCTCCCACCGGGTGTGATGATCCATGACGTTCATGTGAAGCATATCCTCTAACACCTGATTGACCCTCTCTGTCTGACCATCTGTCTCCGGGTGATAGGCTGTACTGAAATTGAGCTTAGTGCCCATAGCTACCTGTAATGACTTCCAAAAGGAAGAAGTGAAAAGAGAATCCCTGTCAGATATAATCTTGCGGGGCACGCCATGAAGTCTAAAAATGTCTCGCAAGAACACCTGTGCTACTGCTGGAGCTGTGAATGTAGTACGGACTGGTGAAAAGTGAGCTACTTTGGTCAACTTGTCAACTGTCACCAAGATAGCATCATGGCGACGAGAAGACATAGGAAGACCAATGATGAAATCCATGGATATAGTATCCCACTTCCACTCTGGTATAGCATGAGACTGAAGCAACCCACCTGGATGGCGGTGCTCCGCCTTTACCCTCTGACACTCGAGGCATCGAGCTACTATCTCAGCAATGAGCTGCCGCATTCCCGGCCAATGATACAACTGCCTCAAGTCAGCATGCAACTTCTTAACCCTGGGATGCACTGCATAAGGAGCTCTATGAGCCTCCGTGACAATGAACTCTTGTAACCCTCCGGAGGAAGGTACATAAATGCGCCCTTTGTGGCGTAACAGTCCATCGGACTCCAAAGATTAATCCACATATTTCCCTTCTAGAGTAACTTGAGAACGTAATACCTGACAAACCTCTACATACCATCCATCCTCTGACAAGTGCCAAAGTATACGGTCTCTCAAGTCTGTGCCCATGGATATGGTGTAAACCTCATGACGTCTCCTACTCAAGGCATCTGCAACTACATTTTCCCTACCTTTGATGTAGTGAACGTCAAAATCATATTCGCACAAGAACTCCATCCATCTCCTCTGATGTGCATTAAGGTTCGGCTGAGTGAAGATGTACTGAAGACTTTGATGATCTGAATGCAACTCGAAGTGATGTCCCAAAAGGAAGTGTCTCCACCTCACAAGTGTATGCACTACTACTGCGAGCTCAAGGTTGTGAGTGGGATAATTAAGTTCATGAGTCTTAAGTTTCCTAGACTCGAAAGCTATGGCCCTACCATCCTGCATAAGAACTGCCCCTAAACCCTCTAGAGAAGCATCTGTACAAACCATGAAGTCAGCTGAAGGATCTGGTACAACAAGGATAGGAGCGCTAGTAAGTGCCTTCTTGAGTTCCTGAAAGGCCTTCTCACACTTTTCTGTCCACTCAAATTTCTTCCCTTTATGCTGAAGAGAAGTAATAGGGTGTGCGACTCTGGAAAATCCCTCGACGAAACGTCGGTAATACCCTGCTAAGCCCATGAAACTCCTGACCTTTGTCACACTGGTAGGCGCTGGCCAATCCATAATAGCCCTAATCTTTGATGGGTCAACTGAGATCCCATCACCAGAAATAACGTGCCCAAGGTACTTAACCTCAGACCGAAAGAAAGCACACTTCGATAGACTGCCAAACAACTGATTATCCCGCAAACATTGCAATACCTGTTTTAGGTGCTCCTCATGCTCCTTCTCATTCCGAGAATATATCAGTATATCATCGAGGAACACAACAACAAAACAATCCAGAAAGGTACGGAACACCCCATTCATGAGGCTCATAAGAACTGTTGGTGCATTCGTAAGTCCGAAGGGGACTACGGTAAACTCATAGTGACCATATCTAGTGCGAAATGCGGTCTTGTGGATATCACTTTCCAATATTCTCAACTGATGGTATCCTGACTTCAGATCTATTTTGGAAAAGACCTTGGCACCCTGAAGCTGGTCGAATAAATCATCAATTCTGGGCAAAGGATATCGGTTCTTGATGGTTACTTTATTCAGCTGCCGATAATCCATACATAATCGGAGAGATCTATCCTTCTTCTTAACGAAGATGACTGGTGCACCCCAAGGGGATACGCTAGGATGAATATGACCCTTCTCAAGGAGTTCCTCAAGCTACATTTTAAGTTCATTTAACTCATTTGTGGTCATCCTATAAGGCGCTCTAGAAACTGGCTCAGCTCCTGGTACTAGGTCTATATGAAAATCAATCTCTCTACGGGGAGGCATTCCCGGTAACTCTGAAGGAAATACATCTGAATATCCCTTAAGGATAGGATGGTCATCGAGCGATGTTTCTTTTTCCTCCTCTTCTCCTCTGTCACTGATAGTGATAGCAAAAAGCTGACATCCCTTCCGCATGCTCCGCTTAAGCTGCATTGCGGAGATCATATGAAGAGACACGGGCCTCTGAATTCTGGTAATAACTATGGGTGAACCATGATCATCCTCGCACTCGATCTTTTTCAGGCGGCAATCCATCTTGGCTCTGTGGGCATAAAGCCAATCCATGCCAAGTACGATTCCGTAAGATCCAAGTGGAGTCACTCTAAGGTCTACTAAAGTGGTGGTATTGCCAATCTGCAGCTGACATGCCCTAACTTCTGATTCCACTGACACTCTAGCCCCTGAAGCTAATTCCACTTCCCAATTGACACCCTGTCTAGTTGCCACTAGCCCGCAATGCTCCACAACCGATGGAGATATAAAGGAGTCAGTAGCTCCTGAATCAAACAAAATAGATACATTGTTACCTTTGATTATACTTGTAGATTCGATAACCGTGGCCTGATGCTCAGCCTGGCGGTTGTCAACCGCTGCGAATACTCTATGGGACCTGCCCATATCACCAACTGTCGGCTCTGAAGCGGCCATCCGCTGACTCCCTGCTACCTGTCCCTGAGGGCAATCCCTCGCCATATGCCCCATGGCTCCACACGTAAAGCAAGCACCCCGTGCCTGGAACTGGGCACCCCGAGGCCTAGAGAATGCCTGACCTCCTATCCTACTGGATCCCCTGTACCCACCCCTAGAGGACTCTTGAGTCCCCGTCGGCTGTGTGTACTGCCCCTGTGCTCTCTGATCATGTTTCTGTCCCTGAGTCTGCCACTACTTGGGCTTGGAGCCCTGCTGATATTGTGGAGGCTTCTGCCTCTGGTTCTGTAGTGTCTGTTGTGGAGGAGGGGGTTTGGAGAACCCCTGAGAATTTTGGTTGTTCCCTTTCCAATGTGGTTTCTGGAATCCATAAGTCTGAGGTGCAGGATTTCGGTTCTGGAACCGATCCCTATTGTCCTGTGGTCTAACTTGAATTTCCTCGGCAATCAGTGCCTTCTCTACAGCAACCCGAAGGCTCTCTGGGGCGGACATCCTAACAGGCCCAGCTATACAGGCATTTAATCCCCTGATGAAGCGGTTTACAAGAAGTTTCTCATCCTTTAGATAATCTACATAAGGCAACAACTCAAAGAATTTACTCTCATACTGGGTTACTGACAAGCCTTTTTGTTGTAGATCGTGAAATTCGTCTATATGACGCTGCCTGAAGTGTTCCGATAGGTACCTCTCTGTGAATATCTCCCAAGTGAGTGTATCAGGAACTAATCCGCATTTGTACTCTTCCTGTCTCCACCAAGTGGAGGCTGTCCCTCTCAGAAGATGAACTGCAACACATGCTTTCAAGTTGCTCTCATAAGAACGCAACGCAAAGCACCTCTCATGCCTCGGAAGCCATGCCTCGGCCTCTACTCCATCTGTAGACCCTCCGAAGGATGGTGGTTGGAGGCGCATGACCTCCCTAATGAGATCCCCTGGATCTCGGCAAGCTCTCTCAAAATAAACTGGTTCCACCGCTGGAGGTGGTCCTGGCATATGCACAGACTCTGGCTCATTACCACCCTGACTCTCTACAGGAATCAGAGCTGGGCTCCTGCTTCGTTCTCTATCAACAGATCTATGACTCCCAGAGTCATGACTCCTAACCTGAGGGTTCTCTGCTAGGATCCTTTCTTGAACTATGCCAATAAGATTCTGAATGGCAGCTAAGAGGTCTTGGTTAGGTTCATTTGGCTGTTCGGGAGGTGCTCCTGGGTTCTCCTCTGGAACCGATGCCTCCCTCTCTACCTCCTCACGTGCTATGTGCACACGTCTAGGACCCCGTCCGTGCTTGCGAGCTTGTCGCGTCGTCAGTGGCATCCTAAGAGGAAAATAAGGCAAAACAATTAATTTATTTCTTTTAGAATAAATTCAATTAAATTCAAAAATCAATTTAACATAATAATTTTAAATTTTCTAAGGCGAAACGTAAGTGAGTAAGGTTCCTAGTGTGGAAACCTTGCTCTGATACCAAAATGTCATGCCCAAAATTTAGGGCAAAAATGGAACGATTTTTTTTTTTTTAATACTAATTTAATTAACAAGTTCACTCACACGACAAGCGTTAATGAAATTTCCATAATTATAATTGAGCTAATTTTGAAACGAACTAAGCATCGATAATTTGTTTAATTCTAAATTGCGGAAAAACTAACTGGTTTAATTTTATCTCCATGAGATACCTAGTCATTAAGTTTATTAAATCAATCATGTTAAAGGAATAGGAGAGGAAAATTAATTCAATCTCCAAAATGACTATAAAGTCTAAACAACCATATTTAAATTTCTATTAATTACTTACTCCAAATTATAACCAGAATTTTATATATATATATATATATATATATATATATATTTATTTATAATTAAATACTTATTCCAAAATATACCAGAAATTTTCTTTTATATATATTCACCCTTAAAACTTTTATATATATATAAAAAAAAAAACTAAATAAAAAAAAAAAAGGGAATTTTTGGGTTCCACGCGGACCCCACTGTGTGTACACACAGTGTGGGCCGCGCGGCGCCCACTGTGTGAACACACAGTGAGAGCACAGTGGTTGGCCGCGGCCGCCACTATGTGGACACACAGTGGTGCGAGCTGCAAGCGGCACCCACTGTGTGGACACACAGTGGTGCCGCGCCGCCACTGTGCGTTCACACAGTGGCGGCCGCGGCCCTTCCCCTTCGCCTTCTTCAAAACCCTGCATAATAAAAAAAAAATGGCCGCTGTTGTTCGGCCCTGTGGAAAGATTTTAGTGTTAATAAAAATAAATAAAGAGGATAAAACCCTAGCCCGGGTAGGGCTAGGGTAAATGAAATAAAAATGTTATGATAATTTAGAGTTGTTATTATATATATAAAAAAATTGAACCCTAAATAGGGTTGGAAAAATATTGAATATTATTTTGGAAAGTTATTGTTTTTTTTTGAAAAAGAATTAAAATATATATATATATATATATATATATATATATTTACATATATTTATATATTTTAATTCTTTTTCAAAAAAAAACAATAACTTTCCAAAATAATATTCAATATTTTTCCAACCCTATTTAGGGTTCTATTTTTTTATATATATAATAACAACTCTAAATTATCATAACATTTTTATTTCATTTACCCTAGCCCTACCCGGGCTAGGGTTTTATCCTCTTTATTTATTTTTATTAACACTAAAATCTTTCCACAGGGCCGAACAACGGTGGCCATTTTTTTTTTATTATGCAGGGTTTTGAAGAAGGCGAAGGGGAAGGGCCGCGGCCGCCACTGTGTGAACACACAGTGGCGGCGCGGCACCACTGTGTGTCCACACAGTGGGCGCTGCTTGCGGCTCGCACCACTGTGTGTCCACACAGTGGGGAGCCGAGGGGCTCTCACTGTGTGTTCACACAGTGGGCGCTGCGCGGCCCACACTGTGTGTACACACAGTGGGGTCCGCGTGGAACCCAAAAATTCCCTTTTTTTTTATTTAGTTTTTTTTTATATATATATATTATATATAAATATATATATATATATATATGTATATATATATATATTTATATATATATTATATATAAATATATATATATATATGTATATATATATATTTATATATATATATTTATATATATAAAAGTTTTAAGGGTGAATATATATAAATATATATTATTTTTTTTTTAATAAGATTTACATACAAAATTTTAAACAAAATAACAATGGGAAACACATTATGTAAATCCAAAATTTCATGTGCACAAATGTATATATATATATATATATATATACGTTAGGAAATAGGAAATCATCACAAACAAGATAGACATACTAATCATTAGCTCAATCACAAGAAGTCATTGCAATGATCTATCCTAAACAACACTCAATAGAGACATGAAATAAAAACATTCAAAACTAGAAATTAAGCAAACCAAAGATGTGATTTGAATGCTCCTTCATGCGGCTCCATTGTTCTTCTTTCCTCTTCAAATGGTTTGGTTGTGGATCTCACCTACAAGTGCACACACAATTGAAAGCAAGTAGACGGGATTTTTGATCAAGAGTACTAGAAGCGTAAATTTGACAGTCAGATTAAGGATTATTAATTAAGGGCTTTGAGTGAAGAAATTTATCCAATTTATAGAAGAATTGGAGAGATGACAAGATTAGCATGATAGTGATTCGAATGGAAATTCAAATCAAGAATAGCAAAATTATGACATGTCTATGACAAATTGCTATGCAAGGATTTATGACAATTTATGACAAATTTCTATGCAAAGATTTTGAAATAGAAATAGACATTTAGGAATTTAGGAGAAATTAGAAAATTAAGTTGGAAATGATGACTTGGAAATTAGGAAATTGATGCAAATTAGGTAAATTAATTAATAATTTCTCATTCATTAATTAATTTACAAAAATAGGAGGAATTAATTAGCCAATTAAATAATAATTTAATTGTGACAAGAAGACTTAGGATAAATAAATAAATTATTTAACCTAGAGGGAAAATGCCAAACAAGATTAAATGAATAAATCATAAAACCTTGGAAGATGAATTAGCAATGCGAGAATGACAATTAGGTCTTGATTGAAGATAATTGACATCGATCATGATTTTGAATTGATAAATGACCAGTGTTGATAAATGATTTGATTGAAATTGGTTGACAAAAATCAATGACAAATTGACCAAATTGACATGATTGAAAAGGACAAGGATCGATGATGAATTGATCGCAATATGACAAGATTGACAAGGACAAAGATGGACCAAAATCATGATTGAAGATTGTTGTCGACAAGACCAAATTTGAAAGCGAAATAGATGAAGAATGCAGAAGAAGGACTCGATGCTCGCAAATGATAAAGACCAAGTGCGTGACATTGGAGAAATGTTAATGTGACGCAAAAACCTAAAATGAGGCAATGCGCAAATGTGAAAGTATGACTCCGCAAGCGTTGACCATTTTTAGGTGTCTACATTTTGCCCCTCTTTGAGACAATGCGATTTTAAGCGTTGTTTCAAAGAACAGTAATGAAAATGCCCCAGACAATAATAATGACATATGCATGCCCCCTCGAGGAATTGGCCGGAAACATGCAGAAAAGAGGCCAATTGATCGATAAAAATGATAGGATCGAACGGACTGATAATCGGAGATTGGATGCATGAAGGACAAGCAATTGATGATGCAAAAGACTACGATCAACATAAGATGGAGAGGGTGCACATCCATCTATGCATTGACAAAGATCTATAAATGGGACCAAGAGAGTGACAATTTGCTCATTTACACTAGCCAAAGAGGAGGATTTGTTGCTCTGGAAAAGGACACTTGCAGAGAGATGGTGAACATTCCAATGGCGGATCACCTTGGGGAATGTGTATGCACTTACAGATGACCGGATGATGCAGGAGCAGTGGTATGTATCTCAAAAACCCATGTTTTCAATTTCATGAATTTCGATTGCTTGCGGGACATTGCGGGGCCCATAGGGGATGCAGAAACTGACTTCTGCGCTTGTGTAGTGTCTTCTGCCCTTGTGCAGGGTCTTTTGCACTTGTGTAAGGTCTTCTACGCTTGTCTATGGTACATAGGCATAGGTTACATGACACAGGCATAGGTTACATGACACAGGTGTAGGTTCCTTGACACAGGTGCAGTTGTGCATTGGGAACTCAATTTTGGTCTAAAACGACATGCGAATGATCCGAAAAGGGGGGATAAGGGTAGGATAGGTCAGAATAGATGAAAAACACCCTGATGTGGACATGAAAATGAGGAAATGCAACCCGTAGGAGCAAACCCTAAAACTGACAAAATGTGCCCCAATTGTGATGCAGAGTCGACAATGTCCATTGATCACACGGGAGAACCGACCTGACTACTTCATGTTATGACATAGACTCAAAAGCATGGACAGAGATACAATAGCAGGACTTGGGATAGGAGGGACATCATCCTTGAGACATGGCAGGGATGAGGAGGATAGAGGGAGCACCCAGTGATAGAGGCACATGCTCCTTATGACAGATAGTGGACATTATGTAGTTTGATATTTTGTAGTCGGCCTGCGGGCCATACTTAGGACAAACAGTCCAATTTTGTACTCCGATATTATGATGATATATGATATGCATCGATATGATGGGATGCAATATGTTATGACATATGTTATTTTCCATGTATGGATGACTTATGCACTGTTGATGTACCATTGTGGAACATGTATGGATATATTTTTTTTATGTGTTTTTGATGCATTGATAATATGAAATGGATAAAATGCTTGATGTGATACTCGATGTAATGCAAATGTACTAACCAAATGGATACAGGATGCAGCATGTGTGTGCGGGGAAATCGGAGCACTAAACCAAACTGACTATCTGAACTAACGGAAGAAATGTTAGTAAGAAGAAATGAGACAAAAGACAGTTAAAGATGAAGAAAACTTGCTTTTAGTAATGCACTTTGTAGGTGAGAACCTTTATTTTGATGTAGAAAAATGGATGCATAGCATCATGGCATTGAAGGCCAGAGCTGAAATGCAACCCTTTTTACAAAAGATAGACACATCACAGACAAACAACAATCACAATCAAGAAAAGGACCATGATCCATCCCGGTCACTCTAAATCACTCAGTGACATCATCGAGAAACATAGGAACATGACCAAAGCCAAAGATAAATTAGTAAAAAGATAAGATGCACAAATCCCAACAAATCAAACAAAACATCTTGATCTTCATTGTCAAAAGTTGAAAGTGCTGATAGGATGATCATGCTGTCTGGTTTCAGGACATGCGGTACCCCATCTAAGACAAGACACAGTCTGATTTCGAGTATACCACACCCTGTATAAGACCCATGATAGTAGAGAGAAGACCAAATGATTTTGATGGTAACGTTCGATTGATATGACAATTTTGATTAGTTTGAATGTCTGGTTTGAGTGAAGGAGTTCATCTGTTTATGCATGATTTCATTAAAGCACAACATTGAATTGTGAGTTGTTGGATGTATACTCAATGATATGTCTATGCACAAAAAGAGATCCTTTATTGCAAAATGCGTGTTTTTGCATTTTAATGTTTTGAAATGTTTTTGTGTTCATTATTTCAGGACTTTTTATGATTTTTAGGGATTTTCATTTTTCAATTTTTAGATATTTTTTCAGGACATTATTCGATTTTTTTTTTTGAGATTTTTTTAGGACATTATTCGATTTTTTTGAAGATTTTTCCAGGACATTATTCGATTTTCTTGAAGATTTTTTCAAGACATTATTCGATTTTTTTTGAAGATTTTTTTAGGACATTATTCGATTTTTTTTGAAGATTTTTTTAGGACGTTTTGAATTTTTATGATCTTTTTTCAGGACATTTTTCAATTTTTTATGATTTTGTTTTCAGGACATTTTTCAATTTTTTATGATTTTTTTTTTCAGGACATTTTTCAATGTTGATGATCTTTTTCAGGACGTTTTGAATTTTTTATGATTTTGCCCCCAGTGTCTAGCAAGGCAAGGAATATGACAGATGAGTAAATAGGCTTGCTGAAATGATGGTGGATAGAGGGAAGACAAAGGCCTTTTATCATGGAGACAATACGGATGCAATTTTCAAGGGCTATGGCGTGATGGGACAAGAGACTGGATATGACAATGTAAAGTAGTGACATGGCATGAGGGATATGTCAAGAGGTGTTTGAAACCATGTTTAAATTTTGCGTCCTTATGTCAAATAAAGATCAAGGAATGAAAAAGAGTGTATGGATAGTGATAAGATATGGATAGGATAAGCAAGACCAAGAATGGATAAGGGACATGGACTGAAGGCCGGGATAGGATACGGGATAGTGGCAGAAAGTTGCAATAAGCCAGGGAATATGGATGAAAAGTTATAATAAGCAAATGGATAAAGACCAAAAGCTATGATAGACTGAAAGCTGCAAACAAGATGCATGATGCTCATGACGATCCTCAGCCTTGTCAAGATCAAAAGGTGGAAAGGGAAACTAGACATGAGGGACAATAGGATAATGGAGGAGTAATAGGACATGAAGGAGTATGACATGGTATGATAGGATAATGAAGGGCAATAGGATATGAAGGAGTATGACATGGTATGATAGGATAATGAAGGGCAATAGGATATGAAGGAGTATGACATGGTATGATAGGATAATGGAACAATGAAGGACAAAAGGATATGATAGGATAAAACCTGCCCCCAAGTGTGGTGTGCAAGAAGTTCATAAATTACACATGATGCCTGTTTGCCAGGTTTTCATCATGGTACTTGCCCAAGGCGCCTATTTGCCAGGTTTTCACTAGTGGACGAATTATTTTTCTTTATTATTTTTTTTTTTTTCTTTTGTCTTTATTTTTTCACTTTTATTTTTTTGACTTTTTCAATAGAATATGGACACATGATAGGGGATGGAAGAAGGACTCAAGCATCTTTTTGTTGGATAGTAGCCTTGAAAAGAATGGACCATGACCTTTAAAAGTATGCTCAAAGACGTTGGTAGGATAAGGACATGGAAAAAGAGATGAAACTAAGGCGAGGATTTATGCAAAGGATTGGATCAAAGGGATCGAAGGATGAAAAATATGCATTGGATAATGGATAGGGTATTGGAAGAATTGGGCTTTAGTGGATGGAAATGAAGGCAAGATCGACATTGGCACACACCTTGAGGGGTGATGGACTTATGAAGGAAGAGTGGGTTTCAGATTGTGAGATTTTGAGGAAGGAAAGTCTATGGATTTTGGGACATAAGGGCCCAAAATGGATGAAGAAGGTGATGGAGGGACAAATTTGAGAGGTTTGAATGGAGGAATAGCAATTTTGGATGCCAAGTTGGATGTTTCTTTAGGCTTTTGTGCTTCAAGGAGCTGCTTAGGGATCCACATGGTTTTTGATTTTTCATGCTTTTGTGGTTCCTTGGAGTGCATTGCTTGCACAAGGGATTTAGGAACCCATATATATTTTGACTTTGCTTTATTTTGCTCAGTGGGCCTTTGAGACCTTTTGGATATTTCTTTTTCTTTATAGATCATATTGTTCTTTGTTTTGAAATGTCGATTATATTGGACATGTTGATCCTTGAATACATGTGGATTGCTAGAGATATGACTTTTATACTTGGCATCCAAATTGCTTGGAAGAGGGAATGAATGTCGATGTGGATGGGAATGCTATGGAGGCATGTGGGATGGATGGAAGGTTCTCCAAGATGTGTGCCTTTGCTGATGTTGCATAGGAGATGGAGGGATATAGGGACCTAGAATGGATGGAAGGTATGATGGGGAAGGTGTATGTTTTGATTTTGATGGAGGGATACCAACGTCTTGAGAGTGAGTTGTGTAGACATGACCATTAGTATATTCTTTGATATGGAGGGGTTCTTGCTCATGAAGGTCTACTCCTTTGCCTTTATGAATATCTTGATTTGTAGGATACTCTTTTCTTTGGGAAAAAGATGCGAGTCCATTATGAGGTGGATATGATATGAGAGAAATAATGAGATCTTGAAATGGATCGGATTGGACCAAAGTGGAAGAACCCATTATGCATGTTGAGGATTCATGAACATCTTGCACTGACACATTAGAATCATGAAGGGGATTAGGATCATGTTGTGGACATGGTTCAATGATAGGCTCTTCAAGAGATGGGATTAGGATACTCTTTTCTTTTTCTTTTTCTTGGATAGTAGCCTTGAAAAAAAAAATGGACCATGACCTTTAAAAGTATGCTCAAAGATGTTTGTAAGATAAGGACATGGAAAATAAGATGAAACTAAGGCGAGGATTTATGCAAAGGATTGAATCAAAGGGATCGAAGGATGGAAAATATGCATTGGATAATGGATAGGGTATTGGAAGAATTGGGCTTGAGTGGATAGAAATGTTGGCAAGATCGACATTGGCACACACCTTGAGGGGTGATGGACTAATGGAGGAAAGACGTATTTTGGATTGTGAGATTTGGATGGAGGAATAGCTTGGGATTTTTGGACATAAGGGCCCAAAATGGATGAAGAAGGTGATGGAGGAATAGACTTGGAAGGTTTGGATGGAGGAACAGTAACTTTGGATGCCAAGTTGGATGTTTCTTTAGGCTTTTGTGCTTCAAGGAGCCACTTAGGGATCCACATGGTTTTTGATTTTTCATGCTTTTGTGATTCCTTGGAGTGAATTGCTTGCATAAGGGATTTAGGAACCCATATATATTTTGACTTTGCTTTATTTTGCTCAGTGGGCCTTTGTGGCCTTTTGGATATTTATTTTTCTTTATAGATCATATTGTTCTTTGTTTTGACATGTCGATTATATTGGACATGTTGATCCTTGAATACATGTGGATTGCTAGACTTATGACTTTTATACTTGGCATCCAAATTGCTTGGAAGAGGGAATGAATGTCGATGTGGATGGGAATGATATGGAGGCATGTGGGATGGATGGAAGGTTCTCCAAGATTTGTGCCTTTGCTAATGTTGCATAGGAGATGGAGGGATATAGGGACCTAGAATGGATGGAAGCGATGATGGGGAAGGTGGTCATTTGGATTTTGACTTTGAAGGGATACCAGCGCCTTGAGTGTGAGCTCTGTAGCCATGACCATTAGTATATTCTTTGATATGGAGGGGTTCTTTCTCATGAAGGTCTACTCCTTTGCCTTTATGAATATCTTGACTTGTAGGATACTCTTTTCTTTGGGAAGAAGACGCGAGTCCATTATGAGGTGGATATGATATGAGAGAAATAATGAGATCTTGAAATGGATCGGATTGGACCAAAGTGGAAGAAACCATTATGCATGTCGAGGATTCATGAAGATCTTGCACTGACACATTAGAATCATGAAGGGGATTAGGATCATGTTGTGGACATGGTTCAATGATAGGTTCTTCAAGAGATGGAATGGGAGAAATAATGGGATCATCAAAAGGAATGAGATCTTGGAGTGTATATGGAGAATTAGGACAAGGAGATGGAGGAACAAGTGGATCTTGTGGAGGATCTGAAGGAATAATTTGATCTTGACAAGGAGGAAGATCATTGGAATCCTCTTTAAAGGTGCTTTGCTCTTGACTTTCAATGGGATCATCGGAAAGGATGGAAGGGATATCTTGATCTTTCTCAAGAAGTGGAATGTCAATGGGATTTGAAAGGACATTGTGTTCATGAAATGGAAGGGGATTGTTTGGGATTGGATGAACTGGGATATCTTGATCTTGCCCGGGGAATGGAGTGTCAATAGGACTTTGGATAGGATGGACAAGAATAGGGGAATCATCATGAGTTTCTGGGAAGATGAGATCCTGGTCAACAATTGGATGGGATGATAAGGTTTCAAGATCTTGATCTTGATCTGTTTTAAGACACATTTCTTCATGCTCTAAATTATCCTCTTGACATGGGGTTGGACTTTGGATATGCATGGAGGATTCTGACAAGGGATCAGTGTTTTGGGATGAAGGAAATACACTTTGAACATTTGTGATGGATTCTGGCAAGGAATCAATGCTTGAACATGAGGAAGAGGGACTTCGAATGGGGTCCTCTAAAACAGGTAATGGCAATAAAGTGCATGGTGGCATTGGGTCTTGTATTTTTGAAACATGACAAGGATGGGCATCATGAATTGGATTATCTTGGCAATCAGTTATGGATAGCTCTTGGATAATTGAAACCTTGGGTGTATTGTTTGATGAGGACAATATGGAAGGTTCTTGTGAAACTTCTAAAGGTGTAGGGATAGATGCCACTAGAGAGTCAATTTGCTTGCGAGGGGATGAGGCATTGCTAGACATAGTTGTATTATCTTGATCTTCCTCAAAGAACTCACTTGGTAGTTTCCTTAAGATCATTGCAATAAAGCCACCTTTCTTTCGAGGTTTTGACATAGTTGTATCTGGAATTTGAACTTGTTTGGCAAGGAGTTGGTTTGATTTCATGTTTTGATATTGGACTTGGTTCAATTGTTCTGACATGTTTGAAAATTGGGTTGGTGTTTGCTGCAACCTTTGTTTTTGAATGTTTGGTCGTGGTTGTTGACATTGATATTCCACCATTGGTTGAACTATTTGTGGACATTGTATAGTTGGTTGGACATATTGTTGAAATTGGACCATTGGTTGTGTTGGTTGAATATGTTGAACAATTGGTTGAACCATTTGTTGTATTGGTTGAAAATCTGATTGATAGTAAACACCTTCTTGTTCTTGTTGTGGAGGCACATAATGTTGAAATTGATGTTGTCTCCTTTCTTGAAATTGTTTCATCATCTCTATTTGTGAGAGGAGAGTTGGTATGTCTGATCGTTCAAGAAGAGATCTTACATCAATTGGCTCAATATTTGGATTTTGACCTGGAAGTTTTCGAAACATTTTGGACATTTGTGATCTATTCTTCTCAATGTTTTTCACTCTTTGTTCCAATATCTCCTCTTCTTGAGCTAGTTTTTCCTCTAGTTTTTGTATTTGGAGACTTGTTTCATCATAAAGAGTTTGATCGATATTGCCTTGTTGTTGGGTTCGATATAATTGTGATTGCATTGTTGGTTGATATGTCAAACTTTGTTGCATCATTGGTGCTTGGAACCTTGTTTCAATAGACATGTCACTATGCAAATGGAATTTTTAAAGGATGATGTATGATATGCAACTAAATGCAAACTAAATAGATGAAAATGCAATCAATGGCAAGAGTGCAACCTATATTTTTGATTGTTTTTCAAGATTTTGGACAAACTTTTGGAATGCAAATCTAAAAGAGACCCTTAGGAAATCAAAATAATGTCTAGACCTCAAAGGACAAAGGACCAAGTGACAAAAGGACAAAATGACAATGTCTCCCCTATATGCTTGGATACTAAGCTAGGTTTGATGAAATGACATGGATGATAAAAAGAGAAATAGGTTTGATAAGGTCTAGACTTCTTAACAATGACTTAGGGTTTATCAAAGATTTGGATTACTCAAGTATGACAAAACCTAGTTTTGGCACTATATGAAAAGGGACAATTACTATGCAAGTGACCCTAATATGATATGACAATGACCCAAGCTTAATGAAGAGACCTAGGGTATGCAAATATGAATGTATGACAATGGTATGACTTTAATGCAAGAGGACACATGCAAATGGATGACTCTTATTGAAAGGAGTATGACTTAGGTGAAACCTAACCTTGGTACTTGACAATGAACTTTGCAAAATGCAACCTAGGATGAACCTAAATGTAAGTGACATAAATGTTGAGACAAGATATTGAACAATGTTTGCTAACCATGTTTGAAGATGAGTTTTTGAACTTTGTTGAACTTTTGTTGGATGAATGTCTCTTGTGTTTAATCTTATGTTGGATCAATTTGTTTTGTTCTTTTGAAATGAGATGCAATTCAACTTTTGACAAGCAAAGAATACAAGATATTGCAACTTAGACTCAAGACAATCATGCTCATTCCCACATTTCTTATGGTAGGCAAGGACATTAGGTACTTGAGAGGTAGACTCATTATGGGATTCAAGGAGAATACATAGATGCTTGACCCCATGGGCTCCCCTCCATGACACTCACTTCTCAGGGCAGCCAAGCATCAGTCCCCATGGAAATCTCCCCATGGCGAACTTAGTATCTCTTCCAAGTATCCGAACTTGTCCTTCTCAAGAAACTAGAAGGGTTTTTGGCCTCTAAAACAAGGTGTTTAGTAAAGATTTCTATTAAGAATTACTCCTTGATGTCACGCAAGCATGATTGAGACATTAAGCCCATCAAGATACCAAACAAATGTAGTCGCGCAAGCATGATTTAGACCAAGAGGCCCTACTTAGATGTTGATATGAGAAAGAGTCCAAGGGTCATCACTTCCCAAGTAACTGCAATTCCCACGTAACACTTCCTTCAAAGCTTTCACTCATTGGGTATTTTTTTATAGTGAGTTAGAATGCCAAGGAATTCTAGCCGTACTCACTTTGGGTCGCTCCCTTCTCACGATTATCACCTGCTTACAAAAGCAAAGTGGTCGGGAAGGCAGGCCCTCTAAAGGAGACAAACAATCAAAGACAAAAGCATGGTATCGAAGATCTGGATTTCTGATCACCCTAAGAAGGATGAGAGCATACTCTCCTACTCCAATGTCACACTCAACAATCAAAGCACAAACATGTTCATTCCAACCTATTTAGAAATCACTAAGTGCCTAATTAAAAATCACAAACACAAAAGTTTGGTTGTTTCTCCAAGGCAACCTGCAAAACCCAAGTTAGAGGTTTGATTTCTTGTCTTTGACTATCGATTCTGCATAACACATGTTAGTATTTTGATTTATTGTCTTTGCCATGCTTATGCCAAGATTCTGCATGGATAATTAGTACCAAAATCCAAAGCACAGAAAATAGAATGCAAAAACTAAACAAATTTCAAATAAAACACTACATTTTTACCCCTGTTCTGGACTTTACACAGGCGCAAAACTTAGGACACAGGCGCAGAAGGCAGGACACAAGTGCATAATGTCTTCTACATAGGCGCAGAATGCTCAACACAGGCGTAGGATGCAGGACACAGGCGCAGAAGTCTCCAGAAAATCCTGCACGACCCTGTTTTTGGGTTTTTTGGCCTGCAAATAAACTTGAGAGCACTCAAAACACCATAAAGAGGTTAGAAGGTTAGTGTTCACATCGGGTTCACCAATTAATGTACGTTAGGAAATAGGAAATCATCACAAACAAGATAGACATACTAATCATTAGCTCAATCACAAGAAGTCATTGCAATGATCTATCCTAAACAACACTCAATAGAGACATGAAATAAAAACATTCAAAACTAGAAATTAAGCAAACCAAAGATGTGATTTGAATGCTCCTTCATGCAGCTCCATTGTTCTTCTTTCCTCTTCAAATGGTTTGGTTGTGGATCTCGCCTACAAGTGCACACACAATTGAAAGCAAGTAGACGGGATTTTTGATCAAGAGTACTAGAAGCGTAAATTCGATAGTCGGATTAAGGATTATTAATTAAGGGCTTTGAGTGAAGAAATTCATCCAATTTATAGAAGAATTGGAGAGATGACAAGATTAGCATGATAGTGATTCGAATGGAAATTCAAATCAAGAATAGCAAAATTATGACATGTCTATGACAAATTGCTATGCAAGGATTTATGACAATTTATGACAAATTTCTATGCAAAGATTTTGAAATAGAAATAGACATTTAGGAATTTAGGAGAAATTAGAAAATTAAGTTGGAAATGATGACTTGGAAATTAGGAAATTGATGCAAATTAGGTAAATTAATTAATAATTTCTCATTCATTAATTAATTTACAAAAATAGGAGGAATTAATTAGCCAATTAAATAATAATTTAATTGTGACAAGAAGACTTAGGATAAATAAATAAATTATTTAACCTAGAGGGAAAATGCCAAACAAGATTAAATGAATAAATCATAAAACCTTGGAAGATGAATTAGCAATGCGAGAATGACAATTAGGTCTTGATTGAAGATAATTGACATCGATCATGATTTTGAATTGATAAATGACCAGTGTTGATAAATGATTTGATTGAAATTGGTTGACAAAAATCAATGACAAATTGACCAAATTGACATGATTGAAAAGGACAAGGATCGATGATGAATCGATCGCAATATGACAAGATTGACAAGGACAAAGATCGACCAAAATCATGATTGAAGATTGTTGTCAACAAGACCAAATTCAAAAGCGAAACAGATGAAGAATGCAGAAGAAGGACTCGATGCTCACAAATGATAAAGACCAAGTGCGTGACATAGGAGAAATGTTAATGCGACGCAAAAACCTAAAATGAGGCAATGCGCAAATGTGAAGGTATGACTCCGCAAGCGTTGACCATTTTTAGGTGTCTACAATATATATATATATATATATATAATTAATTGGTTTATAAACTTAGGGTCTTTTATTTATTTATTCTAATTGCTGATAAAAGAAATAGAAGTAGATCTTTTGCTAAACTTTTACTCTAACACATTTTTTTTTCTTCTTAAAATACATCATACTATTTTGAATAAAACACATTCATTGATTTTTCCACTAATAAAACAATTACTTAAAGCACACTTATTCTTTTTAAATACTTAGAATTATTCAGCAAAATAACTCATACTTTTCAACAAGTAGAATATAGATAAAATTTATTTGAAACTAATTTTTCCATAATACAAAAGAAGCTTTTACATGCAACTCAAAGAGGCTTTTCTTTTTCTGAAAACACAAACAGAAGTAGAAATAAAACAAGCTTTTTTTTTTTACAACTCCAAGATATTCTGCAAATTTTATAGGATGTTTCTTTGTTTAGCTCCAACAATAAACCTCAAGTCTATTTTCAAGAGTTACAACTTGCCTCTCATTTCTATGAATGAGGGCATACTTCTGAATCAAATTAAAACAAATATTTGCAAATGGATTTAAGTATCTTCAACAATAATCTTCTGTATCTTTTCATGGTTCCTATTCTCTTCTCCTGACTTTCCTGCATAATAGAAACACAAATATGACCACGGAGTGCTCACCTCTCAGCCTAGGCTAACTGGTAGCCACCCCCGAGCTCGGAGAACCAATTCCTAGACGGGTAACAAACAGGCAAACACATAGGAGGCAAATACATACAGATTTTCAGACACACTCCCAACTTGGCTTCACAGCACCACACATTGGTGATGATCTTTTCAAAGGGTGGTAGTGGACCAATACCCTGAGGAGAACTGCAAGTATGAAATAAACAAGAAGCCAACTCATGGCACAATAAATATATCAAGAATCTCAACCCCTTATTCCTTATGCCCCCCAAAGGCATTCTAGCCTTATTTCCCTCCTTATGACCCCCATTGCACAAACAGGCCATGCAACAAGGGTCACACAAAAATCCCTTGTGATCGCTCTCAAAAGAGAATCTCTCACTCGAGGGTTATCACTGCTACCACCCACAAGATCCTCTTCTCTCCCAAGAGTAAGAGGTCTTGAGAAAACTCCCAAAACACAAACAAATCATAATGTAAAAATACCAAATGAATTTCAAAAGAAACATTCAAGAACACAGATTTCTTACACCAACATACTTCCAGACATAAGCAAGAAGAAGACATTATAATGAATAATTGAAACCAACCTTAATCTGCCCAAAGGTATTATGATATTTGAGGAAGAGCTGCCCAATCCACGAATCTTTTTCCTTCTACCCTTAGTCAATTTTTCTATTCCATCCTATTATTTTCTTTTCAAAATTTCTCTTGTCTCCAAAATTGGAGAGTGGGTGATTACCCTTCAATTCCCAAAAATCTTGCTTAAGAAGCTCATTCTCTGAGTTCTCACAAGTTTCTAAAAACCAAAAAGGAAAGAAAAGCAGAATGCAAAAAGACTCTTATCCCAAAAGGAAAAATCTTAATTAGATTTAAACTTCTAATGTTCAATTTTCGCACAACTCAAAAAAGCCAAATTTTAAAGCGTTAAAAAGATCATTAAAAAGTAGAAACTTGGCTAAAAATACCCCTAACCCCTAGGTATACCTTATGGGCTTTAGGAAACCCTATTAAACTACCCCTAGGTGTTCATTTAACCCATTTTAATCCCCTCTGAAGTTTATTTTCGGGTCAAACATATGTTGACCACCCCAAATATTATATTCCCAAAGTATTTATGACAACACATTATTTTATTTAAGAAGAACTATAATTAAACACTTTCCCACCAAGAGACAAGATAAAACATTTAAATTTAAATCCACACATGTGTCAAGTGACACAAATAAAACACTTTTACAAAATAAAACATGAAATTGTCTCTTGTGGTTTTTACACATTAAATTTAAATAACACTTAACACTCATGCAACATATACTGTTACGAATAAAATACAACACAAACGGGGTGTTGTCTCTCCAAATAGACAACCCCTGGCTTACGAACATACATAAGTCTAGGTTTGGTTCTCCGTAATTTCCATGGTCACATGGTAAATTTCCTGTGCATCTCATTTAACACATTATTACTTTCAAATATCCACATATAATATAATTCAAAGGAATAACAATACACATCATCACTTGCATACAATTTTCATCAGCACAGATTAAATACATCTTTTATCAAGCAAAGTTCTCATAAACAATTTCATCCCAATTCACATAAACTTAACCATACATCATAGTTCTATTATCATAGAAAAGTCCTGCAATTTAAATAACGACATCTATCATTGCAATATCATCTTATCTAACAATCATGTAGTGTTCTATCACAAAAGCATATAAGTAAAATCATCAAATCATAGCAATGTTATCCAAATCCTGAAATCATGTAAGTTCTAAGTCTCAAACTGCATCAAAATAAAGTATCCACAATAGTCTAAATATAAAATCCACTGAATGTCAGACTGAGTCGAGGTGAGGCCTCACATTAGATCAATTTGATTTGTTTCGATAGATAGCTCTAAGAAACCGATTTAGTTTCTGATGTAAGAGCATAGTAAAGTTTTGATTGAACTTAGTGATTGATAGAAACCCATGTTTGATAGGTTTAAAATGAGTTGATAGTCTTATTTGCTTCATTTTGAAAAGGTTGATATGATAGATTAGCGATCTCTTTGATTTGATAGATAGATGAGTTACGATTGATCGAATTCTCTTGGTAAACAAGAGAAACTTGATGTTCTCTAGTGTCGGGAGAAATTCTCGATGATGCGACACTTAGTTCCAGAGCTTATGCAGGAAGAGGTTAGACATATTGATGCATGTGGATTATGCCATCTATTATACATGCTTGATATTACCCATAATAGGGGTTTGTTGACAATGTTAGGTAGGAGATGGCATAGCAAGCATAACACTTTCCACCTACCCATGGGTGAGATTAGTGTGACACTTGAGGATGTGCATCACATTCTGCATATCCTAGTGATTGGTGAGCTAGTGCAGTATGATTTTCAGGATCGTGGAGAGACAGAGGCATGCAGAGCTGTATTTGGTGATGAAAGCATTAGGAGAGGAGAGATCCAATGGGAGGATATAATTATGTATTACAAGACTCTCCCTATGATTCTTGCAGGTTTGATTGGGGGATTTATTTGTCCAGATAGGAGATCTCAAGGTTTTTCTATTGGTTGGGGTGAGGTTCTTCAGAGCATGATGCAACATCAGACTCAATATGCATGGGGTTTTTGTATGCTTTCTCATTTATATCATGATCTTCATCAGGTGGTTTATGATGAGAGTGCTAGTCTATCAATAGGATGCACACTTTTGCAGATCTGGTGCTGGGAGCACATTGCTATTACTCGGCCTATCCATCATAGAGTTTGTGGAGAGAGACAACCATATGTTTATCTATATGTAGGTATCCTTACTCAGCATAAGTTGGGTAAGATGGAGTATTAGCATTGGGTTCTTGATTCTTTGGATAGTGTTACTTGGAGACCATATGTTGATTGTGAGCCATGGATGGATGATGCACAGACATTACCATTTATTATGCAGAGTAGATATCTTATTGGTCGAACTCCATACATTATTGAGAGATAGTTGATTAGTCGCATTCTTAGATAGTTTAGTATCATTGAACCTATGCCTACTGGTGTCATGATATATGCTCGACGGTACAGAGATAGGCAAGATTGGGGACCTTCTTTATCATTTGAGATTTCTTGCACAGAGTTTCTTGCTACTCCGAGAGTGGCTTATGATATGAGATTACACATTCTTGATCCTAGTGTTACTATAGATTATGCTCATTACATACTAGCTCATCCATTTCCTCGTATTATTGATCCAACAGATCCTCCTCCCAGCTTAGGAGATGAGGATGACAATTTAGATGATCCAGGTTTTAGGAGACAGAGATGTAGATGAGAGCTCAGATCTTCTCAGGAGGTTGGGGGAGGTGGAGATAAGGGTGGGGATGGAGGTGGTGGTAGTAGGAGACTTGGATGGAGGGGATGTCGATTGAGAATCCATGGAGAATTGTTTGGATTAGTTGGTAGGATTGGGAGACCACATCCTATGGGTGGGAGAGATGGGACCTCCTGAGAGGAGTGGTGACCATGGGAGATAGGCATCTAGAGGATCTTCGCGCCCACAGCCACAAAAATGGACAGAGTCAGGTAGTAGTGGTACAGGATAACCTTGACTTGACTTTGTATTGATGAGGCATTTGTACTTTTGATTTGATATCATTGTATACTTAGACTTTTATTGTTTTTATGATGATCTATATGCAGATATGGACTCTATAGGATGATCTTTATTATGCATGTTATTATATATGGTGATCTTTATTATGCATGTTATTCTATATGATGATGTTCTATATGCATTGATTACATGGATGATGATCTTTTCTTTTCTTTTCATTATGATGATGATCTATATGATATGAATTCTTTTGATTTTTGTTTTTGATGACCATGGATGCAAATGAAAATGATTACTAATGTAAGTGATGCAAATGCAATGATCTATATGGGAATGCAATTGAATGATTGATTTGTTTTTTTATTTTTAATGCACATGGATGCAATTGAAAATGATGTGAAAATGAAAATGATCTACATAATATGCTTTTGATTTTTATATGTAATACTTATAATAATTATGAATCTAAGTGTAAAGATGCAACTAAATGAGCTTTAATGAAATGATAATGCAAATAATAATGATTATTACTACATGATAAAAAAATGCACTTAATTGAATGCAAACTAATGCAATGATTAAAATGCAACTAAATGAAATGGATGATGATTAAAATGATTCTAAAAATGAGTGCACCTATAATGATCAAATGCAACTTGTTTTTGTTTGTCCAAGTATACTCAATCTTTATTCGTGACCATTGATTTGTGAATGAAATGAAATGCTTATAATGCAACTGACAATGAATGCTTATAATGTAGATGAATAATGAGCTAATCAAAAATGATGACCTAACTAAAAATTATACTGCCATTCTTCATATGTTATCTTGTAACAGTGCTTGATTTCATCATTGAGTTTTAAAATGTTGTAAGAAAATATAAGAAACTTGACATAATTATCCAAGATGAACTGAGTATTTCTTACATGGATTTTGATATAGAAAGTTAATACAAGAAACTTGATAAAATGAGTCAAGTTGACTTGAGTATTGCTTGCAGAATAGACAAGGATTATCTCCTTTCATGCATGACTTGGAATGTCCTCCTTGATATTTTGCCAATCATATCCTGAGACAAGTACATACCTTAGTAAGAGATAAACCACAAACAACAATCAAAGAAAATAATCATGCCACATCATAGCTTCTATAGTCATGACATCCTTAAGTCACATAGAGTACATGATTAGCAATAAAATCAAGATATAAATATTGAATCTTGTATGTCATTCACATGTTCTCATGGTCATTAAGTGATATAATTATCTTGATGAATGATCTTTGATAATCCATTATTACTTGATGGTTTATCATTCATTTTCTAAGTTTCATGATTCAGTTGTTATAAGATGTCTTGATCTTCATTGCTTTGCTGCTCATTATCTGTTTCAAAACCCTAGGTGTTTTTGGTTTTTCTAAGTTTTTCGAATGTTTTGGATTTTCAAAGATTCAAAAGATCACCTTAGCAAAAGGAATTAGGATTTTTCCCCCAACGGAAACATAATTTATTATGGATGTATGAATTGATCAAGATCCAAACTATGGCAGGATACGAATGCAAATTGATTGATTCTGATAAAATCTAAGACAATGACTGTTGGTATTTTGGTATGGTTTTGTCATTGATGTCAACACCTACTAATACACCTACTTTGGAGATCCAACAAAATTCACCGGCAAGTAGTAAACTATGCAACAATTACTGGTAAATGGTTCACCGATAGGATATATTGTTCACCGGTACCTGGAATGTTATGGAAGACACTTGTTAATGTCAAAGACATCATGTGGACACTTTATTTTGAAAAAATAATCATTGGTACATTCATATTTGCATATTTTCTTTTACCAGCAAATAGGTCCAAGTTATCTAGGGTTACACCGACAGGATTATCTTTTCCAGATCAACATGGCACACTATGGAGATGATTTATTATTGTTGTAAATGCATTAAGCCAACATGTTCAATTGGTTATTGCATCGGATATTATATTGTTTGTAAAATGTTTTTATTGTAAATCTTGTAGAGCCGACCTACTAAAAATTGGTCTTAGGGTATGGTATAAATGTAAGATCTTATTTATAAGATCAAGTGTGGAATGTGAAAAAGAATTGAGTGAAGGTATATGCGAGATCAAGCAGGGATATACACGAAGACATCATTTGAAGGTGAAGTTAGGTTTTTGTAGAAGCATATCTGTATTACACCGGTACTGAATCAAGCATATGAAGATGCTATTTTGTGCAGTACATTCTTATTGGATTTAACCATCCAACTGTAGTCAGTGTGACTCCCATTTTGTGATTGAGTAGTGACCTCTAGGCTGAGCTGTATTATCTGATTGTGGGTAAGGTTTCCCACTGTGGTTTTTCCCCTTACAGGGTTTCCACATACAAATATTGGTGTCATGTGTTGTGGATGACTTTATGTTTATGTTTCATGCATTAATCCCTACTGGTATAGCAATTTACTAATAAAACTGTCTACCGACATACTTAACTGGCTTACCTGTATTAAGCATTAAGTTGGTTAATAAGTTTCTGGTTTGAATTTATTTTACAACTAATTCACCCCCCCCCCTCTCAGTTGTCTCCGGGACCTAACAATGACTATGACAAGTATGTCAAAGATTGATAATTGTTGGTAAGCTGCATATTTTCTACTAATGGTTTAGAGCAATAGATGCGAAAGATGGAATGGATAAGCTAAGATAGATGGAAGCGATAGATGTGATATGATGGAGTGGATAGGTGCGTAAATCGATCTCATAGATGGAGGAACTCACTTTTTAGATAGTGCCTATTTACCAGGTTTTCACCATCTAAATTTATTGCATTTTTCTCTCTTTTCTCTTTTTTGTTTTTTTTGTTTTATGCTTTTTTTTTCCTTTTTAGGGATTTTTTGCTTTTCTGATTTTTACTGATTTCTTCAGGACTTTATATTCTTTTTATTGTTTTTTTCCAGGACTTTATATCTCAAGCATATAATTTCTTGAGATGAATAGAATTGATAGGTTCATCAAACCAATCACCTTCAGGGGTAAATAACTTGTATGCTCCTGATCCATATCCTACTACTATGAGAAAAGGTCCTAGCCAATTTGGTTGAAATTTTCCCTTCTTTTCTCAGTCTTGCTGACTTATTGGATTATCCCTTAGAAATATATCTCCAATCTAAAAAATGTGTGGCTTGACTCTATGGTTATAACTTCTTGCCATTCTTTGTTGATATACTTTCAAATGATCTATTGCATTTTGGCGACATTCCTAAATTAGTTCAAGTTCTTGGAGTTGAGAGACTTGTTCTTCTTCTTCTAGTATAAGACCTTTCAAGGATACTCATAGAGAAGGTATCTCTACTTCTATAGGTAATATGGCTTCTAATCCATAGACCAAACAATATGGAGTTTCCCTCGTTGGAGTGTGGATGCTGGTTCGGTATGCCCACAGAGCAAGATTTAGCTGAATATGCCAATCTTTTCCAGCTTCATTGACTGTTTTCTTTAAAATTTCCAAGATAGTTTTGTTTGATGCCTCAACTTGACCATTTCCTTGTTGATAATATGGAGTAGAAAACCTATGTTTAATATGAAATTGTTCACATATCTCCTTCACATCTTGATTCTTGAATGGTCTTCCATTATCAATGATAATGGTCATAGGAACTCCATAGCGACGGATTATATAATTCAAAATGAATGATGATATTTGTTTTCCTGTCACTATTGTTAGAGGCACTTCTTCAATCCATTTATTGAAATATTCAGTAGTAGTCAGAATAAACTTATGTCCATTAGAAGACGAGGGATTTATCTTTCCTACCAAATCAAGGCCCCATTGAGAAAATGGCCATGATCCTATCATAGGATATAATTCTTGTGCTGGTGCATGAATGAGATTCCCTTGGACCTGACATTGTTTGCATTTCCTAGCATATGTGAATGAATTTCTCTCCATAGTAGACCAATAGTAACCCATATGAAGAAGTTTCTTAGCCAGTGTTAAGCCACTTGAGTGTGTGCCACAAATACCTGTATGAACTTCGTTAAGAACTTTCTCAGATTCTTCTTCAAGACATCTCAACAAAGTACCATCTAGACCATGCCTATATGGGATATCTACAATAATAGTATAGCGAGAGGACTGATGGATAAAATTCCTTTTCTTATTGCGAGATAGGTCAAGAGGAAGGATATTCTCTTTTAAGTACTGATAAGTTTGACCGTATAAGGATTGATTAGTTCCTGATATATTGAAAATTTGGTAGATATGCTGGGATTGAATGGTAGGGCTTAAGATATCTTCCACAAGAAATTCATAATGATGTTGATTCTCCTTATTTTATAAGAGAGATGCTTTTATATCCATTGCATCTGCTGCTTTATTCTCATTTCTTGGAATTTGGGTGAATGATATTTCTTTAAAGTGTTCTTTAAACTCTTCTACCAGTTGTTTGTATGGCATTAGTTTATCATCCTTAGTTTGATAATCATCATTTATTTGGTTGATGATAAGCTATGAATCACCATAGACATGTAATTCTTTGACATTCCATTCAATGGCCATTTTGAGACCAATAGCCAATGCTTCATATTTTGCAATATTATTTGTGCATGGAAACCACAGTCTATATGATTTTGGAATTGTGTGTCCCTGAGGTGTGATGAAAAAGATTCCTATACTTGATCCATATTGTGTATAAGAACCATCAAAGTACAATTCCCAAAAGTTTGTACTTACTGTCAAAATGTCTGCATCAGGAAATTGAATGTGCAATGGTATGTTATTTTGTAAAGAAGCTTCAACCAATTGATCAGCAATGACCTATCCCTTGATAGCTTTTTGGTCAATATACTCTATATCAAATTCACTCAGTATCATAACCCATTTGGCTAGTCTTCCTGTCAAGGTTGACTTGCTCAACAAATACTTTAGTGGATCTATCTTTGCTATTAGTTTCATAGAATGAATCAACATTTAATATCACAGCTTTTGAGTTGCAAACACAATGACTAGACATGCCTTCTTTATTGAGGAATAATTTAATTCATAGCCCACAAGTGTTCTACTGATATAATACACTTCTCTTTCTTTTCCTTCTTCATCATGTTGAGATAGGAGAGATCCTAATGATACATTTGTTGCTGAGATATAGAGCAACAATGGTTTCCCTTTGGTTGGTGATCCCAGTACTGGAGGATTCATAAGATATTCTTTGATTTGCATAAAATCTTCTTCACATCTTTGATCCTATTTGAATGGAATATTATTATGTAGAAGATGGGTGAATGGACGACATCTATCTCCTAACTGAGAGACAAATCTCCTGATTGATTGCAATCCTCCTTGTAAAGATCACAATTGACTTATGTTCCTAGGTGACCCCATCTTCATGATGGCTTTGACCTTTTCAAAATCTACTTCAATTCCACGAGCTGATATAATGTACCCAAGAAGTTTTCCAGAGGTTACTCCAAATGCACATTTCTTTGGATTTAATCTCAACTAATATATTTCTAGCCTATCAAAAATATGGATTAAGATATCAAATGTTCTTGTCTTGTATGAGATTTTGCACGTATATCATCTACATAATCTTCCATAAATGTATGCATCATGTCATGAAAAATTATCATCATAGCCCTTTGATAAGTCACTCCTGCATTCTTAAGCCTAAATGGCATAGCATTCCAACAATACGTTCCCCATGCATAGGTGAAAGCTGTCTTTTCTTGATCTTTAGGTGTAATTCGTATTTGATTATATCCTAAAAAGCCATCCATTAATGAAAACATCTCATGTCCTGCTAATAAGTCAACAATTATATCAATGTTTGGTAGTGGGAAATCATCTTTGGGACATGCTTTATTTAGATCTTTGAAATTTGTACAGACTCTTATGCTTTTATCTAGTTTTGACACTAGTACAATACTTGAAACCCATTCTGGATAAGCAACAGGTCTTATAAAACCCACATCTAATAGTTTCTTCAGCTCAGTTTTTACAAGAAGAGCAATGTGTGGATGCATCTTTCTTAGCTTTTGCTTATCTAGTTTTGAATTTAAATCCACATTAAGATGATGCATGATAAGATCTGGATGAAGTCCTGGCATGTCTGCATAGGATCAAGCAAAATTTATTTGTCTTTTTTTAAAGAATTCCATGTATTCTTTCCTCTCTTCATCTAATAATGAGGCAGCATAATGAAGTATCTTAGGGTCCTGTGATGTACCAATGTTTACTGCTTCTTTTGGTTCTATCAAGATAGCAGATCTCTCCTAAAAAATATGTAGGAAGAATGTCAATCTTTCCATCTTCTGGTACCTCAAAGAGGTTTTCACCATCATATACGTCCTTTATTTTCCCTTTTGATTGATCTAGTGTTGCCATGAAATGGTTTTCAACAGTAGGTCTCTTTCCTTGTTTTATTTCAATTTTGCGACTCAAAAGTTTGGCATTCTCCTGACTATGAGAAATGTTACTTGATTCCGCAATGGAAGATATCTTAGGTGTTATGGGTTCGATAACATTAAGATACATGACTAAGTCATGATCATTGGAAAAGACATCTAATTCAGGGTTTTCTAAATTATCCCAATCAATTAGTTTAGGATGAAGAAGGGGTAAGTCGTAATCATTTCCAGCATTAGGTATTTCAAAGTTCATGACATAATGAACATAATTTGGCATAGAGAAAGTAATGTCATAGATTGAATGATTTGGAGAATTGTCTCTCCCAAGTTTCTTCCAATTAGTTCTAACAAAGTCAATATTAGTATTTTGTAACTCACACTCAAGTGGTTCTTCAGTTGACGTTTGTCCCTTACATGAATGGATTATATCAACACACATGTCTTTAATAATGCAAATTCCTTCTTGATTATTTTCAATGACTTCATTTATATTTTGGAATTGACATACTTGTGTACATGATAAAGAGAATTCTTTTGCTAGATTTTGTCTCCTTTCAAACTCAACTTCTTTTGGACTAATAGTAAATCCTACTTGACTATTTCTTAATTCTTTTATGGTTCTGCCACATCTTGATACATCTTGTTCCTTATTTGATTGAAATCTGACATTTCGAGATGCTTGATCTATCTCTGTTTGTACTTCTTGTGGAATTACTTCTTTGTCTTTCTCATTCTCTTTCCTTTGTTGTTTTGTATATGCCTCGTTTCTCTGAATTCTGATTTCTTCTCATCTTCTTTCTAACTCCATCTTTTGTTCTATAATAGATAAGTCTTCCTCTATAATAGTTGTTTGTTATTCATTATTTTCTTTACTTGATGTACTAGATAAGACATCTGGACCCCATTCCTACTCATTTGAATCTGTCTCTGAACCGTGATCTAGGACTACCCCATTATACCATACATGGATGTTACATGGTGCAAAAAGTTCCTTGATTTCTGCCATCTCTATTTTTACTGCTTCAAGAATATCTTGTTCAGATTTTGCATTTGCTTGTATTCCTTGAACTTGTTGATAAGATTCTTCTTTTCCTTTGATGGTAATCTCTTCTTCTTGCTTTTCATGTTCTTCTTGTTTCTTTTGTTCATTCGATACTATTTATGCTGCTTGATGTAGCTTTTCTTGCCAATTTTCTTCTTTAGAGACTGATTTGTTTCTCCACTTTGATTGTTGATAATTATGGTGCTTTTGATTTGACTTTAGATATCCAATTCCCGACTTATCTTCTTTATATTGTGAGTGGGGACAAATTGGTTCTGAAATACCTTGATGTCGTTTACCAATTGGTCCTTTTCCTTCACATCCCATTTTTTGCATGATTTCATAACCTTTGCCATATTGTCCTATGGGAATATTAACTTCTGTAGCTATTGCTATATTTTCAGTTTCATCCTTGTACAACCAACCAAGAATGTCTTTGTCTTCAGTTTCTTCATCAAGAGTTCCAACTCTAACAAATGTTCCATTAAACATATCTTTTGATTTCTCTAAGGTCTTTGATTGGATATTTGTAGGCTTTCCATATGACTTAGGGGAAAGTGGAAAATTATGTAAAGAATATTTTCCCATTCCTTCATCATTTAATTTGAGCTTTTTCTCAAAGGTTTCCCATAAATTTTCTTGAATTTCTTTGGTAGGATATACTGATTCTCTGTTATGTGGAACTCTTGTATCTTGTGTTGGCTTCAAATTATTGTAATATTGACTAGAATCTGCAATTATAATGATCTCTTGTCCTTCATGAGGAAATTTTCCACATTGATGATATGTAGAAGGAACTGCTTGCATATTGTGAATCCATGGCCTTCCCAAAAGAATGTTGTAAGAGAGGTTCAAATCTAAAACTTGACACAATGTATTCCTTTCCATAGGTCCTATTTTGATTGGTAACACCACAGTTCCTTTAGAAGAACGTTCTGCTTCATCATAAGCCTTAATGATTATTTTCTTCATTGGATCCACTGCATTTTTTGAATATCCCAAAGCTTTTATCAAACTTAATGCACAAATGCTTAAGCCAGCTCCACCAACTATGAGTACGCATTTGACACGAGTTTTATTAATATTGACGTCAACATGTAAGGGAGCATTGTGAGGATGTTGTAATGATGCATCATCATTTTCAAAAAATGATAAGCAATGAGGGGCTATAAGGTGTCCCACCATATTTTGGAACTGATGTATATCCAAGTCTTTTGAGACTGTTGTTTCCACTAAAGATATTTCCAAAATTTCCTTATGCATAGGTGAAACTTTGACAAGTTTCAGAATTGATATTTGAGCGGGTATTCTTTGTAATTTCTCTACTAAATTATATTGTTGTGAAGTAGATGTTGGGTCTTTTGTTATACCTGGAAAGGTAACCTTTGCTTTGCTTCTTGTAATAACATTGATTGGCTCTAAAGATGTATTATCTTTAACAATGATAACATCTACCACATCATCATATGTATAAGTGTAGTTCACTTTGGCTTTTCCTTTGTCATATTTTAATTGGGATGGTTCACCTTTGTCATAATTCAAAAGTGGAGTTTTGAAAGCTAGGTGTGATTCATTTTTCTTGTGGCTATCCACTGTGATAGTTCCATTATCGATTAGATCTTGGATAAGGTGTTTCAATATTTGACAATCATTTGTTTGATGTCCTTTATTCCGATGGTAATTACAAAAATTATTGTCATTCCACCAATTTGGCTTGACTAGTGGTTCATAACTTCTTGCTTCTAGTAAAACAATCAATTTGTTGGCAAGAAGAGTTTTTAAAACTGATTCCAATGGTTCTCCAATGGTTGTGAATTTCCTCTAAGGATTGGAGAAGAAGGACTTGGTCTTATGGTTTTCTTGATTGTTATTGCTTGGCATTTGACTTGATAGATTAAAAATTGGTTGTTGTTGTTTTGTAGCACTATTATCGTCATTTCCTCCATTGCTGACATTCCTATTCTTTGACGAGAACTTGGGTTTGTCATTGTTGTTGTTGTTGTTGTTGCTATTGTAGAAATTATTGTAAAGTTTTAGCTCCCCTTTCTTTACCATCGCGTTCTCTATTTTCAGACCATTCTCAATCATCTTGGCAAGGAGGGAGGACATTGCATTCTTAGTCGATAACTCATTTCACTAATAAGATTATCAATGAATATGTTCATTTTTAATTGATCAGGCACATCTCTTGGATACCTATTAAACATGTGTTTCCATCATTGTAAGAAGATCATAAAAGATTCACCATTCTTTTGTTTAACATTGCATAAATCCAACATTGTTATCTCATTCCTTATATTGTAGGAGTATTGTGAAATAAATCTATTCACGAGTTCTTCAAAAGATTTGATTCCGGATGGTAATCTTGAAAACCACTCCATTGATTGTCCATTTAAACTCCTAGGAAAAAGATGCATAAGGTAAGTTTCATCGTGGGAAAATTCCATACTCATAGTACAAAACTCCTTAATGTGATCCTGAGGATCGGATTTTTCATCGTATTTGTCATATTTAGGAATCTCGCAATGTTGTGGAAATGGTATCATATTCAATTTTTTATCGAAAGGATATGGGCATATATCTTCCAATGAATACTTCTTGGAGCTTGTTCCATTTTTCATATCTTGCATCCATTGTTGTAGAGTTTGCATTTGTTGAGTAAGGTTTAACAATGGATTATCCATATAGTTTCTCCTTGTTTCTTCGTAAGTTCTTTTATTACCATGCTCTTTTCTTGTGTCATCCCTTTCTTTTCTTGTCTCTTCATGACTTTCATTGTTCACATCTTCTTTATTTGGATCATCTATTTTTTGGGTGTTACTTGCCTTTGCATCTTGTTTCAAGTTTCTATGTTAAAGTCTTGTGGTAATTTAGCTCCAGATTTTGCCAACATCAAGAGATATTTATCTTTTTGTTTTTCCAACAATTTTTCCATTAGCCTATCAAATTTGAAATCTTGCTCAAGGTCTCTAATGGTGCTATTGCCTACTTCTTCGTCAAAAATAGTATACCCAAAAGTTTGGAATACAGTATCATTTTCTTCCTCCATTTGTTTTTGTTGTTTTCTAAGTTGTTCGTATTGAGCTCTAGTCCAAACTGGCATGTGATTATTTCAAAAAAATTGAAATTTTCAATGGACAAAGTCAATAGATGATTATTGGTTTAAGAAGATATGCTTTGTTGATTTTACCGCTATTGTTTGTTCACTGTGATAAAGCATCTCTTTGTTGAAAAGAATGTCCTTGCAGAATTTCTCCATCAAACTTTGTACCGTAGCCACGTAAGTAGTGACGAAAATGGTGTAGGAATGTCCTATGTTTTAATAAGATCTTGCGATTGATATACAAGAATCTTATTCTTTTCTAAGTAGCTTTATAACTGGGTTTTCTTTTCTTAAGGCGATACTTAAAAGTCATATAAGCATCTGATAGTTTACAAGTTTGTTTGATTCCAATGTTAGTGCAATTCTGATTTTGATATAACCTAGGTTCAAAATAGGAAAGATATATCCAAGATTATGAACATAGGATAAATTGATCAAGCTTCGTGATAGAGGATTTGATTATCCTAATGAGAGACTTGACAATGATGTTGATATTTTGCACTTTAATATGTTTGAATCAATAGCTTGTTGAATGTTTATGCTTATAGAAATATTTTGGGAATAGCCTGTTGGATTAGTGACCCAGTTGTTGAGCTAGTTTGAAAATACATGATGGTTTAGAGACAAATCTACTCAAGAAGTACTTTGATATTGATGTTTTGACACTTTAGTTTGATTTGGTGTTCAAATGTTGGAAAGCCTTTGTACTACCTTTTTGATCAATTTTTCTAGTAATTGGTTGGATTTTTGCTCACTCGTAGATAATGATTTTTTTCAATTTTTGACCATTTGGAACATGCTACAGACATAGAAGACACAATGTTTAATAAAAAAAATTCACAAGCAAGTACAAATCTTATGGAAGGCTTGTTAGGTCCCAGAGACAACTAAGAGGGGGGGGGGTGAATTAGTTGTCAACTAAATTCAAACCAAAAACAACTTAACCAACTTAATGCTTAATAACGGTAAACTAGTTAAGTATGCCGGTAGATATTTTTAACAGTTAATTGCTATACCGGTAAAAATTAGTGCATGAAATATAAACACAAAGTCATCCACAACACATAACACCAATATTTGTACATGGAAACCTTGTAAGAGGAAAAACCACGGTGGGAAACCTTACCCACAATTAGATGATACTACTGCAGATAGTAAGTGTACATAAATGGGGTTTGCACATGCAGAAAGGCCAAGTGCCTAGAGCTCACTACTCAATCACAAAATGGGAGTCACACTGACTACAATTGGATGGTTAAATCCAATAAGAATGTATTGCTCAAAATAGCATCTTCATATACTAGATTCAGTACGGTGTAATGCTGATATGCTTCCACAAAAACCTAGCTTCACCTTCAAATGATGTCTGTGTGTATTGCACTGCTTAATCTCACATATACCTTCACACAATTCTTTTTCGCATTCCACATTTGATCTTACAAATAAGATCTTACATTTATACCATAACCTAAGACCAATTTTAGTAGGTCGGCTCTACAAGATATTACAATAAAAACATTTTACAAACAATATAATATACGATGCAATAACCGATTGAACATGTCAGCTTAATGCATTTACAAAAATAATTAATCATTTCCATAGCGTACCATGCTGATCTGGAAAAGATAAACCTTCCGGTGTAACCTTGGATAACCCTGGACCTTTTTGTCGGTAAAAGCAAATATGCAAATATGAATATACCAATGACTAATTCATTAAGAAAAGATGTCCACATGATGTCTTCGATATTACCAAGTGTCTTCCATATCATTCCAAGTGTTGGTGATCATTATATCCTGCCGGTGAACTATATACTAGTAACTGTGCAATAGTTACTTGCTTGTTGGTGAATGTTGCTGGTTCTCCAAAGTGCTAGTGTTTTAGTAGGTGTTGACATCAATGACAAAACCATACCAAAATACCAACAATCTCCCCCTTTGGCATTGATGGCAACACAAGATGGAAAAACCATCAAATTGCCAAAACAGAAATGCCAAATACCAAAAACCAACAATCTCCAAAAAGATCATATAAAGAGTAATAATCTCTCCCAAACAACAATCTCTCCCCTGGGAGGAACATGTGTTTTTTTTCAAAGTTTTTGTGAGTTTTTCCATACAAATCTCTCCCCCTTTCATATCAAATGCCAAAGTTACAACAAAACCAAGTTCATATACAAAATACCAATCAATTCAATATACCAACTACTCCCCCTAAGAAGTAGCTTCCTCATCAAAGACTAGAATAAAAGATTTGTCTGTTAATTCTGTCGGTTGATGACAATCATCAACTTCCTAAGTCTCTACCGATGGTGCTATGAATCCAAGCTGATCTTTGAGATATTCAAAAGTCTCCTTAGGCAAAGGTTTTGTACAAATATCTACAAGTTGTTCCTTAGTATTCACATAAACTAGTTTTATCTCCTTTTCTTCAACTTTTTCCCTTAGAAAAATCAGTTTGATAGAAACATGTTTTGTTTTAGAATGTAGTACTGGATTCTTAGATATATCAATTGTTGTAGTGTTATCACAATATATAGTAATAGGTTCCTTGCATTTTACCTTTATGTCTTTCAGCATTTGCTTAAGCCATAGTACCTATGTACAGTTGGTTGCTGCTGCAACATATTCTGATTATGCTATTGATAAAGATGTACAACTTTGTTTCTTACTCAACCAAGAAACTAATATGTTTCCAAGAAAGAATGCTCTGCCGGTGGTGCTTTTCCTATCATCCACATCTCATGCCCAATTTGCATCTGCGTATGCACATAGATCAAAATTTTCATTTCTAGGATACCATAATCCAAGATTTATAGTTCCTTGTAAGTACTAGAAAATCCTTTTTACTGCTGATTCATGATTTTCTCTAGGATTACTTTGAAATATTGAAACAATACATACTGCATTCATAATATTAGGTCTGGTTTGTGTTAAATACAGTAAACCTCCTATCATAGATTTGTATCTAGTTGGATTAACAGGTGTAGATTCATCCCTTTGAGATAATTTGTCATTTGTAGTCATAGGTGTGCTTATTGGTTTAGAGTTCTCCATCCCAAATTTCTTTAGTAACTCTTTTAGGTACTTGGATTGACTCAAGAATATACCTTTATCAGTCTGTGAAATCTCCAATCCTAAAAAGAATTTTATTTCTCCAATCATAGACATTTCAAATTCTTGCTGCATTTTAATAGAAAATTCCTCACATAATCCATCTTCTCCTCCAAAGATTATATCATCAACGAATACTTCTATAATCAAGATGTCATCATTAGTTATTTTGTAATATAAATTATTGTTTGCATTTCCTTTAGTAAAACCAATCTTTAAAAGATACTTATCCAATCTTGCATACAAAGCTCTTGGAGGTTGTTTTAATCCATATAGAGCTTTTCTTAACCTGCAAACCATATCATTGTCATCTGTCAAAGAAAATCCATCAATTTGTTCAATATAGACTTCCTCTTCAAGATCTCCATTCAAAAATGCACATTTAATATCCATTTGATAAGCTTTGTAGTTCTTGTGTGCTGCAAAAGCCAAGAATAATTTGGTTGCCTCAATTCTGGCTACCGGTGCAAAGGTTTCATTGTAATCAACTCCTTCCTTCTGAGAATATCCCCTACACACTAGTATTGCTTTATTTCTAACAACCTTACCATCTTCATTAAGTTTGTTTCTGAATACCCATTTGGTTCCAATTACATTTTTATCTTTAGGCCAGGGAACTAATGTCCAAGTGTTATTTTTCTCAATTTGTTCTAATTCTTCTTCCATAGCTTTAATCCAAAATTTATCTTCACATGCCTCATTAACAGATGATGGTTCAATTTGAGAAATAAGACATACCTCTTCATTTGCCAATCTTCCTCTTGTCATAACTCCTTTAAATTTGTTTCCAATTATCTGATCTTCAGAATGATTCAATCTTACATATTGGGGTGTCTTTGTTTGCTGTTGTTCTTCAATTACTGTGGAATCCTTAGATGGTACCGAAGTAGTTGGATCTTCATTTTGTACTGGTGGATTTAGTGTAGGTGCATTTGTCAAAATTTCTATTGCTGGTTCAGAGTCTATATACCTTGAAGTTCCTCTTATTTGTTCATCAATCTTTACATTTGTACTCTCAACAATTTTTTGCAATCTTTTGTTAAAACATCTATATGCCTTTCTCTTAGATGAATAACCAAGAAATATTCCTTCATCACTTCTAGGATCAAATTTTCCAATATACTCATCTCTTCTGATATAACATTTGCTTCCAAAATTTCTGAAATACTTAAGAGTGGGAGTATTACCAAACCATAGTTCATGAGGGGTCTTACCGGTTTCACCTTTGATGTGAACTTTGTTGAATGTATAGACTATTGTACTGACTACTTCTCTCCAATACACATGTGGTAAATTTTCTTTTGATAACATACTTCTTGCTGCATCCAAGATAGTTTTGTTTTTCCTTTCAACAACTCCATTCTGCTGTGGTGTTCAAAGTGTTGATAGTTGTCTTCTGATTCCATTCACTTCACAGAATGTATTAAATTCCTTAGATGTGAATTCTCCTCCTTGATCTGATCTTAAAAATTTGATTTTCTTACCAGTTTCATTTTCAACCATTGCTTTGAACAGTTTGAACTTTCCAAGTGCTTCTGATTTTTCTCTGAGAAAAGTAACCCAACACATTCTAGAATAGTCATCAATGATTAGCATGAAATATCTATCACCTTGTAAGCTTTTAGTTCTAGCTGGACCACATAAATCAATGTGAATCAAATCAAGAGCATTATTGGATTTTCCTGGAATACTTTTGAAACTAGCTCTAACTTGTTTTCCAAATTGACATTCCTTACATATTGTATTCTGAGGTTTGACAATTTTAGGTAAATCTCTAACTGCCTTAGTAGTACTGATCTTTACCATGCAATAAAAGTTTACATGACAGAGTCTCTTATGCCATAACCAACTTTCATCTATATGTGCAATCAAGCATGTCTTTTCACTGTTATTCAAATGAAAGGTATTACCTCTAGTCTGATTACTGGTTGCAATTTCTAAACTAGTTCTATTCATGATTTTGCATTTTCCATTCTTAAATTGTAACTGAAATCCTTTCTCAACTAATTGACCAACACTTAAAAGATTATGCTTTAATCCTTCAACATAGTAGACATTGTCAGTGTTATGCTTACCATCAAGAGATATTGTACGCTTACCTTTGATTAAACAAGCTTTGTCATCTCCAAATCTTACTAAACCACCATTGTATTCTTGAAAGATCAAGAATTTACCTTTGTCTCCTGTCATATGATGTGAGCATCCTGAGTCAATGATCCATTCATCCTTTACTTCAACTTTAGCTGCTAGGGCTTGTTCTACCAGTTGAGCAGTAGGTGCCGGTTGATCTTTTGTTATAGCAACAAACACCCATCCATTGTATGCTAGATCCTCATCAGAATCATCAGTCACACCTTCATCAGCAATGTAATAAGATTTGTCTTTATTCTTCTTAAATCTGTATCTCTGATATTTAGGATTAGCCTTGTATGTTCTTCTAGCTTCTTCTCTTAGTCTAGCATGTCTATCAGGGCATCTCAAAGTCATATGACCAATCTTATTGTAGTTAAAACATTTAAAGGGTGCTTTACCTTCATACTTACTTCCAACTGGACCTTTAGGCATTTTTCTTGCAAATAGTGCTTCAAGTTCTTCATTTTCTTTCCTTCTTTCTTCAAGTTCTCTTGCATAAAAGTCTTAATAGTAGCAACAGGACCAAATTCTTCAATTTCAAAAGCTGAAAGTTTCCCAATCAATGTATCCCTAGTTACTGATGTATTAGGCATTGTTATCAACTCATTTATATCAGTAACCTTCATTTTATATGCTGGTGGAAATCCTCTTAAAACTTTTGAAACAATTTCATCCTCACTTAAGGTTCCTCCATAATATTTAATACCCAAAACAATTTCATTTACTCTTTCCATAAAAGCAAAAATCCTTTCATCTTCTTCCATTTTCAGATGTTCATACCTGACCTGGAAGCTTTCAAGTTTTGCAATTTTGATTGTGGAATCTCCTTCATTCAGTGTTTCCAAATGATCCCAACTAGCTTTAGTAGTGGACCTATCTAATAGTCCCATGATTTGTTGATCTGATAATGCGCTCAGAAGTGTTTCTCTTGCTTTGCAATCATTTTCTTCATCTTTAGTCAAGTTAGCTAGACTGGGCTGACTTGGTACAGCAGTAGTATAACCATTCTTTGTAACATCCCAGATGTCCTTTCCAATGCATTTCAGATGTGTCTCCATTCTGATCTTCCATATGCCATAGTTGGTTCCATCAAGTTTAGAACTGTCCTTCTTGAAATAGTTAGTAGACATTGGATCTCCTCAAGCTGTTAAACTTCTGCAAAAGAGGACTAAACTCTGATACCAATTGTTAGGTCCCAGAGACAACTAAGAGGGGGGGGTGAATTAGTTTTGAACTAAATTCAAACCTAAAACAACTTAACCAACTTAATGCTTAATACCGGTAAACCAGTTAAGTATGTCGGTGGATAGTTTTAATAGTTAATTGCTATACCAGTAAAGATTAGTGAATGAAATATAAACACAAAGTCATCCACAACACATAACACCAATATTTGTATGTGGAAACCCTGTAAGGGGAAAAACCACAGTGGGAAACCTTACCCACAATTAGATGATAATACTGCAGATAGTAAGTGTACATAAATGGGGTCTGCACATGCAAAAAGGCCAAGCGCCTAGAGCTCACTGCTCAATCACAAAATAGGAGTCACACTGACTACAATTGGACGGTTAAATCCAATAAGAATGTACTGCTCAAAATAGCATCTTCATATGCTAGATTCAGTACCAGTGTAATACTGATATGCTTCCACAAAAACCTAGCTTCATCTTCAAATGATGTCTACATGTATTGCACTGCTTAATCTCGCATATACCTTCACACAATTCTTTTTCGCTTTCCACATTTGATCTTGCAAATAAGATCTTACATTTATATCATAACCTAAGACCAATTTTAGTAGGTCGGCTCTACAAGATATTACAATAAAAACATTTTACAAACAATATAATATCCAATGCAATAACCGATTGAACATGTCGGCTTAATACATTTACAACAGTAATTAATCATTTCCATAGCATGCCATGCTAATCTAGAAAAGATAAACCTGTCAGTGTAACATTGGATAACCTTGGACCTATTTGCCGGTAAAAGTAAATATGCAAATATGAATATACCAATGATTAATTCATTAAGATAAGATGTCCACATGATGTCTTCGATATTACCAAGTGTCTTCCATATCATTCCAAGTGTTGGTGATCATTATATCCTACCGGTGAACCATATACCAGTAACTATGCAATAGTTACTTGCTTGTCGGTGAATGATGTTGGATCTCCAAAGTGCTAGTGTTTTAGTAGGTGTTGACATCAATGACAAAACCATACCAAAATACCAACAAGGCCAAGGCAATAATTGTTGAATCTCACATGGGGTTTCCCCCAAGCCTACGCTATTCAAAATAGATATTTAGAATCTTTACCCCACTGGCTCCACCCTCGGCACTCACTTCTTCGGGGCAGACAAGCACCATTTTCTATGAAAACTCCCCATGGCAAACTTTATATCTCTACTAAGAACTATATGTGTGTGAGCTGCTTCAGAGGTCCGACCTCCTCTGCCAACAACTAGAAGTATTTTGGCAACTAGTACAAGTGGTTTTTAGTAAAGGCTTCTGGTCATGTGGCCATACATGCGACACTTTCAGCTCTATAAATACAAAAGGTTCCCAGCCTATAGAGGTTACGCTCCATAGGGTTTATAGGGAAACATAGTGTCGATATGAACTTATTAGCACATGTTATTTGGGACTTTCATCACAAACATGATTTATTTAGAGTGGATTGGAAGGACTCGGTATTAACCAATTTCCACTTTAGGTCATTCCCCTCTCACTAGCCCCCACAAGGCAGCTCGGGAAGGCAGGCGCTCTAAAGGTTATACATAAAAGAAAGTAGGTTTGGTTTTCTGATCACCGTATGATGGTGAGAGAATACTTACCTACTACTTCATCAAGCATGGAAAACACAAGTTTATTTTAACCTTTTAAAGTCTATGTGTAACTATTTTAAAGAAGTCACTCAAAATGCAAATTGCATGCTGTCAATTTATCCGCTTGGTTAAACTAAATGAACAAGAAATGATGTGTTACTTTCCAAAATAGAACTCTTAATTAATTAGGTGAGGAAATGCATAAAATTTGCTTTAAACACAATCCTGCACATTCATGTCAGTAGTTTGAAAAATTTAAGCTCTAGGACATTCGAACTTGCAAAGAAATTCTGTCAGTTGCAAACAAAAGCATTGTCTTAACAAATGCACTATCTTTCACCTCAAAAGTGCTAACCTACAAAGAAAAAGCATTAACCTGCACTACAAAAGCATTGCTCTGTGGACTAAGAAAGGAGAATTCTCTAACATAAGAGTTAACCCAACTGACAAATGCACTGACATATAGAACAAAAATGCTAACTTGAAGGACATATGCGCTAACCTATAGATCAAATGTGTGGATTCTCGGACAAAAATGCTAACCTACATGAAAGATGCACTAACTTGAAGGACATGTGCGCTAACCTATCAAACAAAAGTGCTATTAGAATTAACACATGCATAAATCTGCATTATAAATGCATTAAATTTTCTTCTTTTAAGAATATTAAAAGTATATGTGATGTCTTGTAGCCCCATGGTGGGTGCCAAAATGTGTCGACTTGAATTTCATCCTCAGAATGCTACTTGCAACAAGTTAGTTTCACAAAATACCAATAGAAATGCTACAGGAAATCCAAACTCAACCAATGAAACTACATGAAATATATATGAAATAAAAATGCTATTTTTACCTTCATGGTTTATGTCTCATTGTGTCCTAACTCCACTGTTCCTATTTGTAGATGGTGTGCTGTCAGACAAGCATTGATAGCTTCCAAGATGACATATGAAGAATGGACTGATAATTGATAGTTCACTAATGCTATGATATGCAATGCTAAATAATTATGCTAAAATGATTATACTAAAATGCTAATTGCTATTTGCTTTAAGATTAAAACTCACAGATGCATAAGTTTTCACAAATGATTAGGTTGCAAATTCACTTGAAGTCTAACTCTCTCTCAACTAAAACTCTTGATTTTATAGACCTTGAGAGGATAAGATGATGTGGCTCAGATCAACGGTCATGATTAGATCTGTAGATTTGGATGGTTGTGAGCAAAGGTGAAGGTTGAGAGAAAGGGGGAAGGAGTAGACAAGTGTCACTCATCTCACCTTGACTGGGTTGCTGACTGAGGGAATCTAGGGATGGTTGGAGAAAATTTAGGCATGAGAGGATAAGTGGACTCAATTCCTTCCTAAGATGTAGGGATGTTGGAGAGATTTTAGAAGGAGGTTATGAAATATGTGTACGTACACAATATTTCTTTAAATTTGGAGGTTGAAGATAAATGATGAATTAATATTTAAGAAATATTAATTTTCTTTAGCCACATGATGGATGAGTTGGCAAAGGGGAAGATGAAGTGGAGATGGAAGGTGAGTTGAATTAGAGGGATTAAATAATTTTAAGAAATTATTTAATATTTGAGACTATAGGATAGGAGAATAACCATTAAATACTAGATATTTAATTGATTGAAGGAGATAATTAAATATTAGATATTTAATTAATTAGAGGAATATGATAGATGAATCAATTAATAAAATATTTCAATTAAATTAATTAATAGAAAGACATGAAATGAATTAAATAAATTAATCTTTTCAAATTAACTATTTAATAGAAGAATAATTATTAAATAAATATATAATTTTTATTCAATTGCTCATAGCCATTTTTATGTGTATACAGTCACAATCAACAATGTTTTACACTCTGTTCAGGGAGGTCTCCCAGTCTGTAGAGGTTACGCTCTATAGATTTTAACGTACCGTATTGGCACTGAGGGAGGCATAACATCGTTGTGATAGCATGTAACATTCGTCGCACATGATTTTCATCACATACGCATTTGATTATAGTGGCTTAGATTACTTGGCTTTAGCCATTGGTGACTTAGGTCGTTCCCCTCTCACTGACCTTAATGCCACCCTAAGGGCAACTCAGGAGGGCAGGCCTTCTAAAGGATTTAATTTCATAAAATAAAGGAAAGCATGAAAGAAGAGAGTCCAGTTTTTTGATCACCCATTGAAGGGGAGAGCATAATTACCTATCTCCTCAAAGACACACACAAAAAAACAAATTTCTTTTTTAACCTTCCATTGCAATGATTTTCTATTCTAAGTGGAGATGTTGCTCCACACAGACATGGTGTTCATTTTAACCAGCATAGGAATGATGAAAGTTGTTTTGTTCTTTATTAAAGCACCAAAAAGAAGTTTTTCTAAGCTACCCCTGCAAAAAAAAAAAAAAAGTTAGTCAACACATGGTGGGTTATCCAGCCTAATTTTTAGGTTATAGAGTTATGTCTTTTCACAGATAGAGAGGTATTCTGGTAAAAAGCAGAACTATAATAAAACAAAAAATGAAAAACTAAATCTATCAAATGTGAATTGATATCATATCAAATGCGACATGATAAAACATCAATTGTGAATTACTATGTAAGCAATTGTGACATGATAAACCATCAATTAATAAAAAAATAGAAGAAAAGGACAAAAGATAGAAAAATTATTCTACAATGATATTGTTCCACACTACATGAGCCAACACATCGATTTCATTAAAGAATTTGTATTTGGTTAAAAAGTGATGGATGGTTCTATGATATTGAGTGATCTCCTCTCTTTCTTCGATCTCATGGAGCTCCCTTTCAGCCTTTAGAAGTCTTTGATAAGCCTTTTGTTGTCTCCTATTCTGCTTTGCCTTTCTTGCACCTGAAATTTCTAATGTCACCTTTCCTGCCATTGGATTAGATACATTTTATTTGCAGAAATCATTTTTTCCTGAAATTTAATAAAATTTCAAGGTTAGATGCGTAATACAAAATAATGTAAAAACGACACAATTTTTTTTTGAATTTGCAATCCTTAGGAACAATTGCAACTTGTTTAAGAAATTGCGATATCCTATCTAATTAATTGTGATATGATATGAGCAATTGTGAATTTCTACTTATGCAATTGCGGCATCTGATTTCTTGTGTCCGTACGGATCTACAAAACATGTCAAAACAAAAAATAAAGGTCAAAGTGTTTCATGTCAGGTTCACCAAATGTACTCCAGGTAGTAAATAGGCATAAATTGCATAAATCAGATTATCAAAGAGTGAATCATAACTCTAAATCTAATTATTACTCCTAAATAACAATAGAATAAAGCTAATTATCAATTGAATTGAAATGATCTATCTAAGACTCCCGCAATTGACATAGCAAGGCTTCCATTGCTCTTCTCCATTGTTGTTGATGTAGGTGGCTCTCAGGTATTGCACTTGATTTCCTGCATAAGATAAGTAACAAAATTGAAGAATGTGATTCTAGACTGAATTGAGAAGAGAGGTTGAATTTATAGATTTTCAACACAAAGGGGGTGAGAAATAGAACTCAAGTGTTGATTGATAGACAACTGAAATTGATTGATCAATGAACTCAATTGATTGATTTGTTAACTGAATTGATTGAGGAGTCAACTGGATTGATTGAAGAGTAAACTGAATTGATGGATTAGTAAACTCATTTGATTGATTAGTGAACTGAATAGATGGATTAGTCAGAAAAATGTGATTGAGAGTTAAAAATGATGATTGATGAGTTAACTGAGTTAACTGATTTGATCAATCAGTTCTAATTTTAGCATGTGTTGTAGGAATTTGAAATTGAATTTGATTTTCATTTTCAATTTGGATTTGAATTTGGTCATTCGAATGCTGAAATGCACATGAAATTAACTTAAATTCAAATTTGGGGAAAATATGAATTTGGAAATATGAAATTAATTGAAATTCGAATTTGGGAGAAATGAAATTAGGTAAAATTAATTGGAATTATAATTTGGCGAATTGGAGGAATTTAATTAATTAATTTAGATAATTTAAATGAAATTATTTAAACATAGGAAATTGAATTAATTAAATAAAAAAGATTATTTAATTAAGGAATAAATTGTAATTAATTAATTAATAAGTGAGATATGGTTAACTAATTAAAATGATTTGAGAATAGAAATAGAATAATTAGAAGTGTTGAAGGGCGATGATTAGAAGAAATAATTAGTTTAATCAAATAATTAAAGAATTACTTAATTAATTTGATGAATAATTAGTGTAGAATTAATGAGACGTTTTTAGGTGTCTACAAGTAATGCTGACAGTAATTTATATTATAAGATCACTGATGATAACATATTGATTGTTGAAGTCTTTGTAGATGATATCATTTTTGGAGGTGAGGATAAGTTATGTATGAAATTTTGTGATAATATGAAGAATGAATTTGAGATGTCTATGATTGGGGAGATGAAATTTTTCTTAGGTTTGCATATTACTCAAGACTAATAAAGGTATTTTCATCTGTCAAACTAAGTATTCTAGGGAGTTATTTAAGAAATTTGGTATGAAAAATTCTAAACTGGTTGGTACTCCTATGGTTACAAGTGAAAAATTGACTAAGATAGATGCATCAACACTGGTAAATCCTATAAGGTACAAGTCTATGATTGGAGTTTGTTATATCTGACTCAGACTAGACTGGATATAATGAATGCAGTTTGTATTGTATCAAGATATCGAAGTGACCCTAGAGAAATTCATGAGAGTGTGGTGAAAAGGATTTTCAGGTATTTGCAAGGAACAACTACATATGGTTTGTGGTATCCTAAAGATGATGGTTTTACACTATGTGCATATATAGATGGAGATTGGGCTAGAGATATTGATGACCAGAAGAGCACATCTAGTGAAGATTTCTTTCTTGGAAAGAAACTTGTTTCATGGATCAACAAGTAGTAGTCATACACCTCTTTATCTACTATTGAAGCTAAGTATGTTGTTGCTACTACTAATTGTACACAATTTCTATGGATGAAGAAAATGTTGAAGGATATAAGGGCGGATTGTAATGAACCGGTAATTATTCACTGTGATAACTCTACTGCTATTGACATATCAAAGAATCTGGTATTTCCTTCTAAGACAAAGCACATATCTATCAAGTTCCAATTTTTGAAGGAAAAGGTGGAAGCAAATGAAGTCAGACTGGTTTATGTGAACACTAAAGATCAGATTGTAGATATCTTCACTAAACCCTTTCCTAAGGAATCATTTGAGTACTTCAGAGATAGATTGGGAGTTTCTGCCCCTTTGGTAGAGACCTAAGTGATGCTGATTGGAATCAGTTTGGTATGTATTTATAGAGCTACTATTCATTCTAGATACATGTGTTGGTGCTACTACTTAGGGGGAGTAGTTAGTTGTGTGGTTCAGTGGATTTATTATTTTTCTTTGATGTTTATGTCAAAAAAATTTGGCATTAATGTCAAAGGGGGATAGATATATGTGAAAAATAGAGCTTAATAGAATATCAGTCAAAGGGGAGAGATCAGAGCTTAAAAAGGATATCATGATGAATAATAAGAGGGGGGGGGTGAATTAGTATGCCAAAATTCTCTGTACTTAAACACTTTTCTAGACTAGCAGTAAACCGGCAAAACAGTTTAGCAAACAAACCGGTTAGCACACATGCAAACCAAATAGAAAATAATGCATTCACCCATAGAAGCACAAACACCATAACACAAGAGATTTTTATGTGGAAACACAAATGGGAAAAACCACGGTGAGATGAAACTCACAAGTAACTATCTGCAAAATAGGAACTAGACTGGTTAAGGTCATACAATGTTCTTTACCAAAACAGATCCTATTAGGAATCTCAATCTTTGTTAGGAGATAAGTTTGATTAAAGACTACCTTTCTAGAGGATTTTAGATATGTTAGGACTCATAAAAATTGAGTCAAGTCTAGAGGCCCAATTCAAACTTTTGCTTTGCATTTCCAAATAAGTCAGTTTGAATGGCCTAGTTTACGAGAGGGTAAAATGGAGTCAGTTGATTTCGAAGGGTAAGGCTCAGGATTCATGTCCTACACCTTTCACTTGGCCTATCCAGTGATGTGAAACTTTCATAATTCAGTTTGGATAAGTTTATGAGGTACCCATATCGAGGGGTGAGCTAAAAGTGCATTTTAGGCACAAATGCAGATTTTATTGAGTAGCCTTATTTGAGTGATTATATCTTTTTCCCTGTTGATTGTCATGAAAAAATTCAAAATGGATTCAATTGTATGAATAAATGTGAGTCAGCCTACAAAATTTCAAGTCCTAATGAATCCATTTGCTCAGTTTACCAAGTCAAATCCATTTGCAGTTTCTATGTTTTGGCAAGTCCCTGTTTTGACAGCTAGTCGGAGCCCTGTTTCGCACAAGTGTAAAATTTGCCTCACTGAGTGTTATGCCAGAATGTTTGTTCTAGGTTATTGTCGGTACAAATGAAAAGCTACGTTTCAAGTTTCAAGCCTCTGTCAATCTGTTTGATCAGTTTTCAAAAGAGTTCATTTAGCCATCGTTTTCAGTTATCCGTACTTCCAGTGCTATATCAGTTAAAGTAGTTGTTTTTATGAGTGCGCCATTTGCATCCAGTCAGACTTTTGGTCGAACTAAGAATTCAAAGATTTAATATGTACTTCAAGGTACCTGTGTTCCAAATTTGGGGGTCTACGGAGGTCGTTTGGTATTTTTGAGAAAGGCATCATGTGTTGCCATGACATTGACTTCATCAGGTCTGCAATGTCAACAAAGCCAGTTGGCCATTTTCACCAATCAATATCTCTTCACTCAGGACTCATCTTGAGAAACCGCTTGGCAGTGTTGATTCTTGTATATCAGAGTACACGCCTGTCAGATGGTGAGCTCCAGAAAGGTGTTTTGACAGGCTTGAAAAATACGTCTTCGCGATTAAATGCGAAAATGTGGCGTAATTGCCAGAAGGTTGCAAAATTCAGTTTGATGATCCGAAAACAATGTTGATCATTTCCATAGGTATGGGTAAGGTTCCTAAAGCTTTTCAAAGGTAATTTGCATGAAAACAAAAAAAAAATTTAGCCGGACCCACTTTGGGGCCCGACCTGGCTCATGCCCGTGCATTTTATTTTTATGGCAACAATTTTCTTAGTGCATGACTTCATGATGCATAAATATACGGAAGTGCATAGTAATGCTATTATAAATTCTTGTTGAGTGTTCTAGGCCTGGTATGGAAGAGATTGACATGGTCAACAAGATAATTGGCAAATGAAACTTAGACTTGAAAACAACATACCATCTTGTTATTAATAATTTAAAAGATGGAGGTGGAAAAGAAATATGTAGTCTTGGATAGTATACAACTAAGCTCAAACTCTATAAGTGAATCTATGGTGAGATATTCAAAGCTCATGTACAAAGGAATCAACTTTGTGGTTAGATAACCTCATCTTGGATGTTGTCTCTTGCTTAAAAGATCTCAATGGATCAAGCAAATCTGCAATTAAAATATGCATTGAGGAGACTCATACTACACCTCCAAACTTCAGAAGGCTGTTGTCCTTAAAGTTAGAATCATTAACAGTGAGTGGCAAATTGGTTAAGATCAGACATAACTACATGCTCAATGGCAAATGCAAACTGTGGGTGTCCCCCCAAATCCAACGCAGCAGTCCAATGGAGAAGATTATTAAAACCTTCAGCAAGTGCATTGGTAGCATAAGGTTAGGCGTTGGAGTTTAAAGACTGCAGAAAATTAGCAAAGCAAGTAAATTCTAGTTAAGCTCCTCCCTCATGTACCCTCCTTTCTCTCCTTCAAGCTGAATGTGTATTGTTTGGGAAGCAAAAAATAAACCAAATACAAGTAAATTATGGTGTGTGGCGTGGTTTTTGAAGGAAGCTTCAGACATTTTTAAAAAATGAATGCAACTCCTCCCTCACCTAGTCTCCTTCTAGTAGCAATAGAAAACAATCAAACAAATGAAATAGCTCCTCCCTATTTATGGCACGTGGTAGCTGGAGAGGGGCATTTGTAATGCAAAGTTTTGAATAGCAGCAACATCCTCCATTACATGCTCTCCCTCTGGTTGCAGCAGCAAAAATGGTTGAAAACATCAAGCAAATTGCAATTGCTCAAGTCTCTTATTCCTCACATGGTTGTTTGGAGGCCACGTTAAAACACAAGCAAATGCAATTGGCTGGTATAAAGCCATAACCACCTTGCTATCGTGATAAGACAAGTAAACTGCAGCAGCCATCACCATTCGAGCTCCCCTAGCTTGGAAATGGAGACAAGGCATTGGAAACCCCAGCATATTCCCTCTTTGTTGTAGCTCACGTGGCATGTGAAATGCTCCAAACTTCAGCTGAAGACCCCGGGCTTCTATGAGGGCATTATAATTTCTGCAAATATAATTCATAAAACATTAACTTTCAAACTAAAATGAAATGCTCAGTCATCCCCTGCGTGAAGTAAAAGGGCAAATGCAAAAAAATTTCAAGCAAATTACAAATTGGCAGGTGTGAAGTGTAGTTGCAGACCCTTGCCAATGTCTTGGGTGGTGGAAAGAGTTTGAAAGAGGCGATGGGTATGCAAAACACCATTAAAAGTCACAGAAAAGCTTCAGAAAATGTGTTCCCAGGCTAAAACCATTTGTCCCACATTGGTTGGGAAGTGGTATTTTTTGCTATTTATATGTAAAACCTTACACATCTATAATGTCAAAGCCATCAAGGCTTTTGATGGACGGTGCCTGATGGCACCAAGGGTGGGCCCATGTGTGGGAGTGGATCCCAAGGTGACCAGAGGTGGTGACTGAGCGACAACCAGGTGGACCCCACGTAGGCACGCTTCCTGAGGCAGACTGGGCAAATTTTGCAGAGAAGGCCTGACTTAACTAGTGAGCAAGTCCGAGATGATATAACGAAGTTCTTTGATTCACATGCCAAAGGTGCTCACCCATTAGAGGCTACGAAATGGCGAAAGTGAGTTGGTGAAAATGTAGCAGTGGTAAAGATCGAGCAAGTCTGGGTTGATCTGACGGTCCGCATGGTTTTATGAAGGCAAGATGCTCACTTGTTAGAGGCCGCAAAATGGAAAAAGGAAAAATGCAAAATGGCGAAGTCCAGGTGGTGATGACGTGGCAGGTACAGTCACATGTCTAGCAAGTAGGTCCTATCCAGGTGGCAATGATGTGGCGCCTAGGTGGACGACAAGCAAGCGGACACATGGTGGAGATGAGGTGTCAGTTGAGGTGGCATCCAGTAGACCTTGTGAACCAATCGGAGGCTGCCACATGGCAAGGCATCAGGGCAAAAGGGAGGCAAAAAATCAAAATTAAAATCATGTTAATTACATAGTGCAAACTATATGAATAATTCAAAAATTTAAATGATTGTGCACACTTGAGGAATTAATTCGCTTAGGGCTCAATTTTTGGCCAAAATATGAAGTATTATATGTTGCCGGAAAGCTCTCGGAGTGAGGAATCTGATCAGGTAGTTAATTTTAACAAATATGGGATATTTTGAGAGAAGTTTTTATGGGAGAGAAGAAGGTAAAGAATTTAAGTTAGAGAAAATAGACACTTGGCAATTTTGATTGCAGATCTGATCTTTCCCTCCTCTTCTTATTCCCAATTCTTCTCATTTGTAAGGGTTCTAGAAATTTGGAGAAAGGCTCCAGATTTGATGGCTTCCATTTCAGAGTTCTCTTCAATATTGTATAGGGCAGGGTTTTTCTCTTGAGTAATAGAGTTCTTTCTTGCTGTAGATGTTTTGCTGCTGGTTCTTGTGTATGTAAGGCATACATAACTTCACACATAATTCATCTCTAGATGCATTTCTTGTTGTTACAAATTAAAGGCCTTGAGGAGGTTTGAAGTTTGTCAATTTCAAGGAGGTTGTAGTGATTGTTGCAGGTATTCTTCAAGGAGGAATTTAATTTTGTAATACATCATAGATAATGGGATATACATTTTTGTAGATTTGATGGTTTTGTGAATGAGATGGGTAATGCATTTTTGTAAGGCATTAATGCAGGGATATTAATAATGAAGATGGGTTTGCAGTATATGCTACCATTTACAGTTTGATATATGACTCTATTGCCCTTAGATAAGGCACTAGTCTCACAAGCTTTGGGGACATTCTCAGAGCAATATATTTTAAAAGATAAATCTATTTCCTTTTATGTTTAGGGGTGTGTTCTTCTCATTCCAAGCTCTATTTTCATTTATGATTTATACAGATCTAGCCAATATGTAGTGTGTTTCTAGATTTGGTGAGTTTGTGGAATGATCTATCTGCTTATTGTTGATGCAGTTATGTGTCTGTAATCATTGTATTTAATGCATCAAAGGGTTTCCCCCCTAGGTCTAGTAGAACCTGAAGTGCAGGAGGATCATTAGGATCCTATGTTATGTTGTTCAAGCCCTGATGTGTTTTGTAGATTGAAATTGGCCATTTCATAGAAAGACTGCAAGTGTTCTTGGGTTATCACTTTTGGTGAACAACAAGATCCACAGATGTGAACTACCTTGTTAGAGGATTTACAAAAGGCTTTTTGGGCCTACCCAATTAAGGGCTTCAGACTTGTCGAAGATGTGAGTAATCAACAAGTGAGTGATCTAGCAAATAGCATAGATTGCTTGGTTAGATCCTTGATAGCTCATTCCTAATGCATTCTAGCATTACTTCAGTCTTCAACACATTCACACTCTGCCTCTTCTCACAGACCTGAACTTCTCTTCTATATTCACACTTATGAAAACTCATAAACCACCTTGAACCCTAGCAACAACCTAAAACCCCAAACATGATGTCCTTATAAAGGAATCTTATTTCATGTCAGTCCAATAGGATTACAATACAATTTCCTAGGTTCAATGCATCTAGACATATTTGGTAACATGACACAAAAATCACCACCAGAGTGTCAGCACCACAAAACAATCAATGGATGGTAACTCATCACAAAATGCCGCAAAACAATCGATGGATGGTAACTCATCACAAAATGCCAGTTGGTAACTCATCACAGAGTTTTACCAGTTCAAACAAAATACTGGCTTAAGAAAAATACCGGTTGCTGGTTTGACAAAATGAAGACTGGGAAATATGAGTTGTGTTGCTTCGTTCCTTCGTACCGCTTGAGATCCTCAGACCGCTTGGGGTCTTCATACCGCTTCAGATCGGTAAACACTTTCTGCAAAACACTGATAGTCTAAAGACTATAATACATCATACCGGTTGGAACAAATTCCAGTTGGGCTTTAACTCATACATACAAAAGGTGATCTCATAGCAAGTGTGTGTCCATCAATGACAATCACAACATAATCATAAAAAATGCCAACAATCTCCCCCTTTGGCATTGATGGCAACACTTAGGAAAATGTTTACATCTAAGTGTTTTACAATAAAGAATATGCCATAATCAAAATTACTCCCCCTAAGCATATACACTATCCCTTTTGTAGAAAATGCAATGTATACTACTCCTTAATAGAAATAACATGAAAGTATACATAAAAACATCAAAATTTATATACTTCTCCCCCTTTGCTAACAATGACAAAAAAATATTGCAAACTAACCCTTGTTTCATTAGTATTAAAATAATAAGTGTTTATGATAGTAAAGAGTAAAACTTGTCAAAAACTGATTTAAAGTCTTGCAAAAATTGCTTCATGGATAAGGACCATGAGTCAAGTAGGGATGTAGTGCATCTGGGAGACCTGTTCTTCCATGGCATCTATCGTGCTCATCTCTTGAGTGACTGTTAGGGCATCAAGATTTAGATAGAATTTTTGAAGAATTAGGAGTCTTGGCAGTAGGACCAATTGAAGTTCCTACAAATTTTGTGTCCTGTTGCCTATCTCTGCCTCTAGTCTTGTAGACTGAAGTTGAAACCGGTGAACAATTTTTCCATAGGTGGAGAAGGAGTCATAGGGCATCTTGAAGGTGCTAATAAATGACTGCATATCAGTTTGCAGTTTGTCCTTCTGAGTGAGAACATCATCATAGAATAACTAAGGTTGGAAAATCTTGCTAAGTAATAGATTGCCCTCATCCATTGCATCTCTAATGTCCTTTTGTGCCTTCTAAAGATCAGACTGGAGCTCTGTTAATTTTCTCACCAAGGCAGTGTCCAGGGCCTTTTGATGTTCCTTCTTGGCATTTGCTTCTGCAACCTCTTCCAAGGTTTGCACTTGATCTTCGACAACTGTGTAGAGGAGCTTCAATTGTGCAAGTGAGGAATCGGTACTGGGAAGGTTTGTACCAGGTATCAAACCAGTAAGAGTGTCCACCACAGCTTGGATAACATCTTCCTCCTTTTTCCTCCTTAGAGCATCCAATTGCTCTTGAGCAAGCTTAATGCTCTACAACAACTCTGAATCATTTGCGGACTAAAGTTCAATGGGACTAGTAATGTCAGTCGGTTTATCTTGACTACCGGTTGCCATTGGGATCTCCACCCATGTGCTTTTTACCATTGCTTCCTTGTCCTTGGCTTTTTGTAGATCTTCTTGAGCCTTCCTCTGCTCCTCTTCTTCTTTCTTTCTTTCTCTTCTTCTTGTCTCTTCTCTTCATCTTTTCGCTTCTTCTCTTCTTCATCCTTCTTCTTCTCCTCTTCCTTCTTCCTCTTCTCCTCTTCATGTTTCTTCTCTTCCTCTTTCCGCTTCTCCTCTTCTTTATTTTCCTCTTCCTTCTTCCTCTTCTCCTCTTCCAGTTTCTTCTCTTCCTCTTTCTGCTTCTCCTCTTCTCTCTTTTCCTCTTTCTTCTTCTTCTTCTCTTCCTCTTGTTTCTTATTTTCCTCTTATCTTCTCTTCTTCTCCTCTTCTTTTCTCTTATCCTCTTCCTCTTTCCTCTTTTCCTCCTCTTTACTCTTATCCTCTTCATCTTTCCTCTTTTTCTCTTCTTTTCTCTTATCCTCTTTATCTGTCTATTTCTTCTTTTTTGCTTCTTGTTGCTTCTTTTCTTCTTCTACCTGCTTCTCTTGTCCTATTCCTTCTAATGGTGTACCCTGAGTAACATTTTGACCATCTAAGGTGTCAACATCAATGGGGTCCATTTGTTCTGTGACCAGTTCTTCTTCACTGTTATACACCTCATCCAGTTTGCCAGTTTCTGGTTCTTGCTCAACTTTCCTGTTGGCTTCAACCACTTGATGCATCTTTAGAGCTTCTTAAGCATGAGTATGTGTATCTTTTATCACTTCATGAACCTTTCCTTCTAGTAACAGGACTCTTCTTCTCATGAAGAAGAGGCCTTTGTATTTATTCATAACTTCAAAAATTTCTGAATTTGATACATCTGGAAAATATTGAACAAATATTTCCTCCCTCATTTCTAGTTCCTTTTCTATGGAAATGTGCCATTTATTGTCTAAAGAATTATACAAAGAATCTGGTGTCTCAAATCTAATTTATGAAGGTAACCGGTCATTAATACATAAATACTTAATGATTTCCTATTCAACTTCTTCCTTTTCATCATCATTGAAGTCATCAAAACAATTAATTAAATCATTCAACAATTTTCTCCTAATATTCTTTATAGTTCTTTGACAATGTGTCAAAGGTTTGTAAGAAGAAATATCAATATTTACCAGTGCAGATGTTGTCGGTTCATTCTTTGTCTTTTTCTTCATTTGCCTAGTATTCTTCTTAGGCGGTTCTTCTGACATAGTTTCTTCTGAGTTCGATGTACTACTTTTTGTCTTTCGCTTCCTTTCAAAGACTTTGGCAGGTGCAGCTTCCGGTTTCTTCTTAGCTGGTGACCGCTTGGTCACTTTGAGACTGGCTGTAGTAACCGGTGTCGATGCTAAAGGCACTACCTTTCCTTTCTTTTTTGAGGGTTCTACAATCAACGTAACCCTTTCCAAATAGGTGCCGGTTCTCTTTGCCTTAGGATCAAGGGGTGAGATGATTAGGGTAGAAGCATACCCATCGAGCATATCATTCATTACCTCATAGCCCATAGGCTCCACTTCTTCCTGTCTGGGCTCAACAACCTCCATTATGCATTCATCCACTTTGATGGTGAAGCAGATGTCTTCCTCATACTTTTGGACTATATTATCGAATATCCTTATCCTTTGGCTCATCTTGCATCTGAACTCATCAAAGTATTTGTTTAGTGCTTCCAGATAGCTGGTTCCAACCGCTTGTAGACTTTCCTTGATTGTTTTGTCACCGGTTGCTCGGCAGACCACTGAATGTCACCTACTCCTAGAAAGTAGCCTTGGAAGTAAAAGAATAAACCAACCAGTAGTTGTCCGAACTTAAATCTCAGTGCATTGTCCTGTTTGATCGACTTAAGATTCAACATAAGTTGTCTTTGCATACAAGTGCACATATCAAATGATGCATCTTCCTTGATCATCCTATAAGCGGCATTTACTGCTGCAGCAGAGACAAAATTAATTCTGCTCACAGAGAGCGTCTGGTAACCTATCACCATGCAAGCATACATGACCAGATCATCCTTGATTGAGTTGACAATCATTCCATGTGAGTCGCTCATTGAACTGGTGAGCTTGGACATTTCAGTCTTGCAGACCTTCCTTAGGGCTGGCACTTCCCCTATGTTACAGAAACTGGTGACGACATGAATCGCTTCTAGTGTGATATCATGTGTCCGTTCTAAGTACATCTTATCACCATGTAACCTACTTAGAATAATGTGAATGTGATCATCCAAAAATTCTTCAAGAAAGTAAACTGCATTTTGAAGTTTCTTCTTTTCCAAAATGCTGAATTCTAGTTTAATCTTCTTATCCTTTCCGCAGAACAGGCTCAGCTGGGAATGGATCACAAGAGACCCTAGGTCTTCGATTTTGTAGTCTATGTAAGAAAAAATTCCTTCTTCTACTATTACACCAGTAGGTACTTGAGAAAGGGCATTGTATTTTGACTTTCATTGAATGAAGTCCATAGAATCAATAGTCGCACTAGAGCTATCATGAGATGCGAAAGCCATGATAAACGGAGAATTATGAAAAATACCTTCGTTGATCAAAATTTAGGGCTTTGTAGTTTGAACTTCTCCACACACTCCTTTAGTTGCAAGGATACCACTTTGCATTCTACACTCCTCCAACAGATGTTTGCCTCAGATTCTTCTTCTGGATTTTGATAAATTCTTTGAATCGCAATGTAAATTGCTTTTCTTTGCTCTGCACTTGAAAAACTTCTTTTCTCAAAAAATGATAAGTGAGAAATGATTTGAAAATTCCTTTTAAATAGGTTCTCCACCTACCATAATAAATGCTCCACTATTAGGGCATAAACCCTAATTTGCCTTTTACCATTTCCAGTCTTCTGCTACCTGATAGATATCTCATACCGGTTAAGGTCTTTTTGTCGGTGTAAACCGGGGGTTTGAAGTATTTCACTGTTTGCTCCCCCTAAGATTTTTTGATGCTTATTTTGCTAATTCTATGGGTTCCACACTAGGTGCAGAATCGGTTCTTCTTGCAACACTCCTAGTTTCTTTTTCCAGGTTTTGTTCATATCCGCTTGAATAGTTTCAATATCAATCTTTCCTTCCACAGTGACCGGTATGTCATCTGATATGATCTTTCTTGTTCTACAGAATCTAGCAATGTGACCTAGTTTGTTGCAATGATAGAAAACCATTCCAGGTGCTCTCCAAGGTCCATTATTCATGTTACCGTTCTTCCTCTTGCATGTTGCAGCAGTGTGACCATGACAATGACAGATCAAACAATTTGCTCTCCATCCGGTTGCCACTTGATAGCCACCGCTTCCTGATTGATGATTAAAGGTATTAAACTGGTTGTGATTCCGGTTCACAAAAGGTTCTAGACCAACTCCTTGAGTCCTCTAAGGATATCTTCCAATGTTGTTCATAATAGACCTGCATTCAGATGCTCTATGCCCAAACTTGTTGCATGCATAACAATTACCATTGAACTTATTGGATCTAGGTACATTGTTTATAAAGTAAGAAAAAGTATTGTAGGCTTTTCTCCTACACATATTAGCAGTATGTCCTTCTTTAAGATAGTTAAAGCAAATAGGTTTGAACTTTTGCTTACCTTTACCTTTGAATGTCAGTTTCTTCTTCGATGCTTCAGCATTTGCACCAAAGGTCTCTCCTTGCTCATGACCGGAGTAACCAAGTCCATCAGTATTCTTGATAGGTTTGGCCGATTCAAGCTTTTTCTCTAGCTTAACAGTACTCTTTTTGAACTTAGCAAGTATTTCCTTTGACTTAGAGAGTTCTTTGGAAATAGCAGCATTTGTTTCCATCAAGTTTGCATTCTCGGAGATGGCTATGTGTAGTTCTCCTTGCATGTCTTCCTTTTCCACTTTGCTCGCATGGAGTTGAGCAGTAAGTGCATTGATCTCTTGCTTCAGTTTGGAGATTTCATGATCTTTTTTTTTTACCAGATCTTCAGCTTTCCTCCTGTTCTCAAGCTCTCCACACATTTGGATAGTCAGTCCTTCCAACTCTTTTCTCAAGTTGGAATTGGATTCATTCAGCTTTTCTACTTCTTGAATCAGGGCTTCCATGTCCACTTTATCAGAAGAACTATTTTCAGATAGCTCCATCAGTTTTTCAGTATGTTGTCTCCTTTTTGCCTGAGAGGCCTTATATTTGACCATAAGTTCATCATAGGCTTGCTGAGACTGAGTGAGCTGATGAGTAAGTTCCCTCACAGTGTATTCCACCATATCTCTTTCCAAGTGGTTAAACTTATAGAAAGGTTGGCTTAGATACTAATTGATGAATACTAAGAGGGGGGGTGAATTAGTATGCCAAAAATCTCTGTACTTAAACACTTTACTAGACTAGTTGTAAACTGGTAAAACAGTTTAGCAAACAAACCAGTTAGCACACATGCAAACCAAATAGCAAATAATGCATTCACCCACAGAAGCACAAACACCATAACATAAGAGATTTTGACATGGAAACCCAAATGGGAAAAGCCATGGTGAGATGAAACTCACAAGTAACTATCTGCAGGATAGGAACCAGACCGGTTAAGGTCATACAATGTTAAGGGCTTACACAAGGCTTTTTGGGCCTACCCGGTTAAGGGCTTCAGACTTGTCGAAGATGTGAGTAATCAATAAGTGAGTGATCTAGCAAATAGCATAGATTGCTTGGTTAGATCCTTGATAGCTCATTCCTAATGCATTCCAGCATTACTTCAATCTTCAACACATTCACACTCTGCCTCTTCTCGCAGACCTGAACCTCTCTTCTATATTCACACTTATGAAAACTCATCAACCACCTTGAACCCTAGCAACAACCTAAAACCCTAGACATGATGTCCTTATAAAGGAATTTGATTTCATGTCGGTCCAATAGGATTACAATACAATTTCCTAGGTTCAATGCATCTAGACATATTTGGCAACACGACACAAAAAGCACCGCCAGAGTGTCAGCACCGCAAAACAATCGGTGGATGGTAACTCATCACAAAATGCCGATTGGTAACTCATCACAAAGTATTACCGGTTCAAACAAAATATCGGTTTAAGAAAAATACCGGTTGCCAGTTTGACAAAATGAAGACTGGGAAATATGAGTTATGTCGCTTCATTCCTTCATACCACTTGAGATCCTCGAATCGCTTGGGGTCTTCATACCACTTCAAATCGGTAAACACTTTCTGCAAAACACCGATAGTCTAAAGACTATAATACATCATACCGGTTGGAACAAATACCGGTTGAGCTTTAACTCGTACATACAAAAAGTGATCTCATAGCAAGTGTGTTTCCATCAATGAAAGTCACAACATAATCATAAAAAATGCCAACATATCATCCACAAGGGGAGTTTGTTAATCTTATGGGATATTGTTGGTTGTCTTCTTTTGGGGGAGACTTGTTTGGCATTTCTTGGCACTTGGATATTTTTCACATCTAGTGTTTCCATCAATGCCAAAGAGGGTGATTGTTGGTAAATTGGAGGAATTGATTATGTGGTGCATTGATATTTTGCAATTGATGGCAACATTGGTTGTTTTGGTTGTTTACCAGTTTTCGGTGGAGCAGTTGGATTATGATATTGATCCGGTATGATCTAGTATGTTTTGGTTTTTTGAATTGGTTTGGATCTGTCATTCATGTTATTCAAATGTGTATCATGATCAGTTGATTCAAGATTTGATCACTCAAGAGCTATCATTTGTTCTAGTAAGCCTTTTGGTCACTAGTAAGGGTTTTATTAGTAGAGCTTTGTTGAAGATCTTTTGATGCACTTGATAAGTGGTGTTGGTGCGGCTACTAGATGGATTTAGGGATATTGTTGGTTATCTTGTTTGTGTTCTTGTTGATTGGTGGTGTTCCATTTAGGACCAGACCTAATGCTATCTTATTCTACTAGGTTATGGACCAGTTTATGTAACATGTTGGTGGATGATCCTGATGCATTTCTAGTTGGATCTATTGATTGGATTATGTTGTTTTGGTCTTAGGCTGACTTGGTTGATCATTGGATTTTAGGTTTATGTTATGAATTTATTGTATTATCTTTTAGGTGGCTGACCTAATTGTTTAGGTCCCAGGTTGGTATAAATATTATGTAAGACCTCTTTATAGATCATGGTTATGGTATTAGGGGTTATGCAATTATCTGTATGCGAATAAGGCTGTAATCATATGCAGATGTTTTGGTTGAACATAGGTGATCAAATTGAGTTGGTGAAAGAGTTTTAAGTCCTCTAGTACTGAGCTTAACCAAAACCGTACTCAAGCATAGGAGATGCTATTCTTGCAATTCACTCTTCTTTCCGGATTGTAGTCTGGATTTATTTTAAAGTTAGTGAGTCTCCTTTTGTGATGATCAGTGTGCTCTAGGCTATTGGCCTTCCTGCATGTGCAGGCCCCTCATTTGGTAATCAAATACTTACTGCAAAAGTATTGTCTAACTGTGGGTAGGCTTCCCACCATGGTTTTTCCCTTTACCGGGTTTTCCACATACAAATCTTGGTGTTATCTTTTGTGTATGGTTGGTAAATTTTTTGTGGCTTATATTTGTGCTTAACTATTATATCTGATATTATGATATTTAGTTTATGTTCTATAATCTATCGACAACTGATTCACCCCTCCCCCTCTTAGTTGTCCACTGGTTATCTAAGTTGTCTAACAATCGCATTTGATCTTTATCATTTGTTGGCATTGTGTCCATCTACATTCTTTTCCTATTAGATTCCATTTTCTCACATTTGAATTAGGTCTTGTGAATATCAATTTCAATTCTTAACCAGTGATCATGATCAACTTGTCATATCAATTGGATATTATTTTAACCCTAATCGGTGTCAATTGGGGTTTTTTCCTAAGGCTTTATTATTTTTGGTATCAATTATCCTTTGGTCAATCTCAATCAATTTGGATCAATTTTCATCATTTCCAATCTTCAATCATCAATCATTTATCAATTTTGATCAATTAGTCATCGATCTTTACCAATTTTCATCAAATCAACCTTTTTGTCAGTCTTTTATTCATATGCCATCAGTCTCAATCAGTTATCAATCCTTGTCAATTTGGATCAATCAATCATTGATCCTTTATCGATTGTCAATTATCAAATCAGTCTCTTTTGTCATTTTTTATCCATTTGTCATCAGTCTCTGTCAATCAATATCGAGTTCTCGTCAAATATTTTCCTTGATCATGATTGTCACCATTCACTTATTGAATTAATTGCATCATAACTTTACCTTGACCTAATTCATTCATTTTCTCTTTTCCAGGGTTTAATAATTCTTTAATTATTAATCTTTTCTAACATCCCTTTAGGTTAAATGAATTAATTTTATTTATCCTATGTCTCATGTCACAATTAAATTTTTAATTTAATTCTCTAATTTATTCATTTTTGTGGGCTAATTATTAAATTGAAATTTATTAATTAATGCCACCTAGTTTTGTCCCCCTTTTCTCCACTAATTTAGCTCTTCTTTTTGTGCTCAATTTTTCATAAATCATGAAGTTTAATTTTCTTCAATTTGTCATATTTCTTGGATAGAAACTTGTCATAATATTGACACAACATTTACCATATTTTGTCTCCTAATAATGCTATTTTTTAAATCAAATTTCCTCTCGTAATTCCTCATTCTAATTTGTTATCTTCATCAATTCTCCTATAAATTGAGCATTCTTCTTTGTCATTTTCAACCACATTTCGATTATCTTTATGCTATCAATTTAATCTTATTTTATCATCCAATTGCTTTCAAATCAATTGCATCTTGTAGGTGAGATCAACATACATCCATTTCAAGGAGTAAGAAGAACAATGGAGGAAGAATGAAGAAGATACATGCATTGGTTTGCATTTCCGTTTTAGTATTGTAGATACCCAAAATTGTCCAGTCTAATTAAATAAATATTTTATTTATTTAATTACCTAAGCTTAATTCTTCTATTAATTAAATAAATCTTTATTTATTTAATTAATTCATTTATCCTCTTCTAGCCTTATTTCTCATTTAAATAAATATTTTATTTATTTAATTGATCCCACTTCTTCTATTAATTAAATAAATCTTTATTTATTTAATTAATTCATTAACCTTTTCTACCCATGACACATGTCATTCATCTCTTAATTCATACACTACCTACCCCTTTCATTATTTTATTATTTTCTTTACCTACCCTCTAATCATAGCCGACCTCCTTTTTACACCTCTCAATCTTATCCCTCCATTTCATATAGTGTCTTCTATATAAGGAGATGCTTCCTTCATTATCAAACCCTAATGAGACATTCGAATGAATCTTATACACTTGACTACACTACGATCCTACTTGCAACAACATTCTGTTCTTTGTTGAGCTCTTGTGCACATAAAATCTGAGAGCAAATATATCAAGCAAGATCAATGGAGATAGGAAGAATGGAGATCCAAACCCTATTGGAAATGTGATGGTATAATCTTTGTGATTTCGTTTGATTTGCATTGTCTTAGGTAATCTTCATATGTTATGGTGGATCTTTGTTGTTGTTAGGCTAGGGTTTTGTGGTTGAATTCATTTAGCCTTTCAATATTGTTATTATTGTTATCCATTTCCACCATATACATTTTGGCATGCCCAATGGGACTCTTGTCCCTTTTGCATTTAACTTCCTTGTTGCAGATTTTGTATTTTGAAGTTGCAGATCCGACGTTTTTGGCAACATTTTGATATTTCCGCGTCTGCGTACTTTCGGATCGCGTTTTTTATTTTCTGACGTGTCTGTGGCATTTGGAGTCGCGTCTGTGTTATTGGCAATATTTTATTTTGTAGGTTCCAAGAAAGCGTGTCTGTGTTATAAAATCATGTCTGCGATGTTTTTAGCTGCGTTTGTGTCCAGAAGATGCATTTGTGTTCTGTAGTCGCGTTTGTGTTTCATAGAACCGCGTATGTGTCACCCAGTCGCATCTGTGTTGAGGGTAATCGCGTCTGTGTTTACCAGTTTCAAATTTTGGGTTTTTATTGATTCAGTTTTTCAGATTTTGCATTTAGGGTTTCAGATCTGGTTTATTTTGAGCTAACATTTTCAGATCTAGCTAACGAAATTGGTGCAGCTTGTCTTGAAGGCTAAATCGTTTGGTTGAAGGCCCCTATTTTCACAAAGTCTTTTGGGTTTAAAATTTACCTAATTTATGTGCTTGCAGGAAGGGGTGATTATTTGAAACAATCCAAACTACTAATGAATCTTTGTTGCAGGTCCTTGGCAAGGGTTTTTAGATTTTTATTGTGTGCCTTGTTTTCATAGACTAGCAAACACTTCAATTGGTGCACTAAAATTGAATCATTGTCTTTTGTGTCTTGAGCAATAGGCTCTTTTTGTTTAATCTTTAGAGGGCCTGTCTTCCCGTGTGGTTATTAGGACTACTAGTGAGAAGAGAATGACCCAAGTGGTAGTGAGGAAAACCCACCTCTTCCAAACCACTATAAACAAATGTATTCATGGTGAAAACTATGAATAACATGTGTTGATTAGTTCATACCGACACTAGGTCTCCCCATAAACCCGTTTGATCAAATTTATTTGATCAGTTGTAGGGCGTAACCCCTATCGGCTGGGAGCCTTCTGTATTTACAGAGCTGAAAGTGTCACATGTATGGCCACACAAGCGGATGCCCTTACTAGCACCTTTTTGTTTAAGAAGCCCAAATCCTTCTAGTTGTTGGGGCAGGAGGTCGGACCTCTGGTAGCGGCCCACACACATACAGTTCTTAGTAGAGATACAAAGTTCACCGCGGGGAGTTTTCGTGGGGACTGATGCTTGGCTGACCCGAGAAGTGAGTGCCGAGGGTGGAGCCAGTGAGGTCAAGCATCTAAGTATCCACTCTGAATAGCGTAGCCTCGGGGGTAAAACCCCATGTGGGATCAACAACTATTGTCTTGGCCAGCCATAAGAATTGTGCTTGACTTATTTTAAACATTCAAAACATTCAAGACCAAACAGCAAAACATTGTGTCTTTTGTGTCTTCAAGTGTATGCAAAACATTTTTACATCAAACAACACACTTTTCTTGGAGTCATTTTGAGTCTAGACACTTGCAAACATTGGGTCTTCATCAACACCGTGTCCTCTTGTCATGAAATACAGTCAAACAATCAGATTTGGTCACAACAAAATGACTTCACAGATTGGAAAAAATTGCACAAATTCTACAGAAACGCATCTGTGTCAGACATAATAGCATCTGTGTTGTATAACCGCGTCTGTGAAGGGCAGAATCATGTCTGTGTTCCAACAGTCAACATTACACTTTGTAAAAAATCTCAGAAATGCATCTATGTTAAACAGAGCCGCGTCTGCATCAGGAAACCATGTCTATGAAGTATACAGGCGTGTCTGTGTTCAGAATTGAAAAACTATTACAGTCCAGCAAACAAACACAGTCAGTTTCAGAATTCTTGAGCTTCCTAGGTCATTTCTCCAGGGTTTCATTTAGTATTCAACCTGTCCTTGGGTCTCACAAAATCCATCATTGCTTCACATCTCACTTTACAGTCACACTTGTCTAAACTTGAGTCAAAAGGTCACTTGCTTGTCCTCACTATACTTTGTCAACACACTACATACAACAACACTTTGCTAAGTGGTCCCTCATCAAGGTTTCTTACCTTTGGGTCTCATTTGGTCCTACTTAGAGTCAAGGTCAACTTACCTCATCAAGAGAAACTATCCTCTCTTTGGAAGTCACACCTACTCTACTACATACATACTTGGTCTTACACTTTGGACATTCCAAGTACACTTCAGATTCATTTACATTCCATCCAACTCTTGGTCTTCCATACTTTTTCCATTTTCATCTAGTCTCACACATCTTGGTAAATACCTAGTTCATGGTTGAAACTCGCCTTCAAAAATCTAGGAGAGAAACTAAAGAGGCTCAAGAGTCCACAAACATGAGTTCTTATGAGTATGATAATGATATCTTCTTCAATTCTTATCATACTACATTACCTAACATGGATGCCTATAGAAACATTCCAAATGTTGAGAACATGGACACTACAAACAACAATGCTACACCAAATGACAATGTGGACAACTTTTCCATACATTCAACAGATGTGGAAGAATCCATTATGAATCCCCATTTCAATCGATTGGTTGAGGAAATAATGAGGAGGGATAGACAATACTTTTTACAAATGATGGCACAAAGTGGAGCCAAGATACCTCATGATTTTGACATGTCTCAAATAATGGAAAATCAACCTTTGCAACAACCTCACTCCAACATGGATCAAAGGAGACCTAATAGTGGAGGAAATAGAGGACCATATATGGTACCTGAATCACCATCAGCTTTTCTTCAAAAACCAGAGGTCCCACATACACATGGTCAAACATATGATACTCACCTTCGTAGACCATTATGGAAGTCTTATGGAGAAAAATATGCTCAATCACATATCAATGCTAAGGATCAACCACCAAAGCAATGGGATATTCAAAGGCATGCTCAAAATTTGGACACAAAGAAACCTCGTGTAAAATTTGGGGGCAATACAATAGAACATGACATGCCTGTAGAGTATGGTATACATGCACAAAATAGATATGGTGTTCCTCAACATGAATTTATACCAAGTGGTCCATATGCAGCATCATTACAGACCTCCTCCATATGAACATGTGTATGATCAATATCATCCATATATGCAACATGCTCCTCCTCCAATGGGTACCTCAAACATAGGATATGGTCCAAGAAGTCGATCTCCACCTAAGAGCAATTTGGAACAACAAATCAGGGACTTACAAAAGAAAATGGAGGACATAAATACACCGAAGCCAACATACACAATGAGAGACATATGTCCTTATCCATTTGACAAGAGCATTCCAATGCCTCCTTTTCCTACACACTTTGTGATGCCTAAATTTGATAAGTATAGAGGAAAAGGGGATCCTAAGGCACACATAAGATAATTTTTCATAGCTTGCATTGAGGTAGCAGCAGAAGAGACATATTTGATGAGATTATTCCCACAAAGCTTAGGTGATCAAGCTATGGAATAGTTCTCCCAACTCCCACCTAGAATTAAGTCATGGGGTGACTTAGCAGAGGCATTTATTTAACATTTCTCCTACAACATAGAGACAGCCATATCAGTCACTAGTTTGTGCAACACCAAGCAAAAGGAGGGAAAATATTTTGCATCATTCTTACAAAGATGGAGAAATCTAGCCAGCAGATGCTCTTGTGAAATTCCACAAAAACAAATGGTAGAAATGTTCAGCCAGAATGTTAACAAAGGCATTGGCTATGATCTAAGAAAAGCTTGTTTGTCCACCTTCAAGGACGTTATTGAAAAAGGCTTAGCTATAGAAAAGGTCATAATTGAACAAGGAGTCATCAAGATATTCAAGGAAAACAAAGATGACTTTAAAGGAAAAGACAAACCAAGATTTTGGAATAAAAACAAGAACACGGTCAATGATGGTGTTGTTGATGCCAACACAGTGCGACCCAAATTCATCTTTTCAGGATCAAGATCTACAAACAATCAAGTGAATACTTAAACAACTTCCAGATCATGAAGGAAGTACACTCCATTGGGAGAACCACTTGAGTCAGTTTTCAAGAAGCTAGTGGCAAACAAGGTAATCACAGTTCCAAATTTTCCTCCATATGAACCAAAGGTTAAACCAAATTGGTGGAATGATGATGAGTATTGTGAATTTCATAAGAGAAAAGGTCATAAGACAGGAAATTATCATCGACTGAAGATCATACAAGATCTCATTGATAGGGGTGACATTGAGATTGAGGGACACTCATCCAATCAAGAACATGAGATGTTTAAGGAACCATTCCCAGAGCATGACAAGGGAAAAGCTAAAGCCACAGATGACCAAACCAACTATACAAGAGCATCTTATAACTATGATTCAACTATCAATCACATCTCGATGGACAATTAAGTCTCTACCATTATCATCAAGGACAAAAACCCTGAGAATTCTACCCAAAGACCCAAGATCATTCTGAAAGGCATTGGATCTTCTTCCGAACCTACCTCTGAATGTCATGTTACAACCTGTCGAGGTAAATTCACTTTGCAAGGTGCTCCAGCTAAAAACACCACTTCCTCATCAACCAAGCCTGAATACGACCTTGTAGAATAGTTAGGGAAGACACCCGCGCTCATCTCCATCCTTGAGCTATTACGCATATCCCTCGCTCATAAAACCATTCTTGACAAAATCTTGAGAGACACTACCATTCCTACTAATCTGAACATGGAACAGTTTCAAGCCATGGTGGGATACCTTTCCGTTCCACATTCACAGAAGTCGATGACGTCTCCGTAAGTCAGCCACATAATATACCTTTACACATTGAATCCTTCATACACAAACATAGAATCAAGCGGGTCCTGATAGATGGAGGAGTAGGTCTAAACATTTGTACATTGAGCACTATTAAACAATTGGTATATTCTGACAAAGCTATGAATTCTACAAACAAAATTACTATCAAAGCATATGATGATGAAGAGCATTCATCCAAGGGCACAGTCACCTTACCTCTTAGAGTTGGGCCAGTTACAAAGGATGTGGTTTGTCAAGTACTTGATCTTGATCTCACATACAACATATTGCTAGGACGTCCTTGGATTCATGAAATGAGCACAGTCCCATCTACATATCATCAATGTATCAAGTTTCCACACAATGGAGTTGAAGTGACCGTCAAAGCGGATCCAAATCCATTCATATATTGCAACAATCTGCAACCTCAATTAGAAATAACAATACCAGTCAATCAAAGTTATTCCTTCATCAGCATATGTGGATCCAGAATCCTTGAAAGCTTCTACATCAAAGCAAGCAGAGCTCAAAGAAAAATTCAAGATTAAAGATCTAGGATGTGGTGAGTATATCTTTCATGTTGATCAACTCCCACTATCTCCTAAGGTATTCAGTCAACAGGAACAACCTACAAACAATTTGCAATGCCAAGGAATTGGGTGTGAACCACCTAGTGTTGTGGCTACTAAGTCTAAATGCAAATCTCCTCTAGTGGTGCAAGCATCTCTTGATATCAATAGTCCTAAGAGTGGTTCCAAAAAGGAATCTATTGAGTCTATTGCCAACCCTCTTGATAACTCACATAGCCTTACCATTTCATCTACTCATTCCATTTCCACTCCGCTCCCAGACTTGGATCAACAAGAATCACAAAAGCCCTCACTCATTGGGGATCAAAAATCAAGCTTTGAAAAGAAAAACCTAAAAGTCAAAAATAAAGAAAAGTCCTTTAGTCCAAATCAAAATCTAAAGCTATTGGACTCTGCAAAAATCAAAGTCAAGGATAAAAATCCTATGAAAGAAAAAGAACAAGAGATGATCTCCCCTAATACTAAAATAACTGGGGGCAAAAGTTCTACAATTTTAAGTCAAAAAGAATACTTGTTGATCCTAAGTCTCCATCATGCTATCCTACTTTCACTTCTTTTCATAATCATAAACTTTCATCACTCATCTACTTGTTCCACACATCCTTTCCCTTCTGGTGATACATCATGGATCTTTAATGGAGCTTCCTTGAAGGACTTTATTATCAGGGATGCCCAAACTTCTTCAGGTGACACGCATACGGGCCTGTGTAGTCCACACACTAGTAATTCTATCTCAGTTCCTTCATCGAGGAAGACATTCAATCAAGCTACACATCATTTAGTCAAGGAACATCACAACTACAATCATAAAGTCAAGCCTCACACATTTGAGGTGGGTGACTTGGTTCTCAGAGAAAATCCCAAAAATCAACAAGATAGAGAGAAGAAGGGCAAGTTCGAACCAAACTGGCTTGGTCCTTACATCATTACAGCAGCATATGGATCTGGGGCATATTAGCTCTAAACTATAGAAGGTGAACTTTTGGAGGATCCTATCAACAACATGCACCTTCGCAGGTTTTACACATAGCTCTTCAAAATATCCTAATTCAAAAATACAAAAAAAAATTCAAAAATTTCAAAAATACAAAAAAAAATTCAAAAATTTCAAAAATACAAAAAAAAATTCAAAAAATTCAAAAAATACAAAAAAATTTATAAAACAAAAAAATCGTTACTTGGTGAAAACCTGGCAAACAGGCACCTTGTGACTCAAAAAACATTGAAAAAATTGAAAAAAGTAAAGAGAAATAATTTCGTCCAACAGTGAAAACCACTTCGGTGGCGCCCTGGGCAAGTACCATGGTGAAAACTGGGTCACCAGCGCCATGTGTAGAGACATTGCTCCTTCCTCCTTCAGGATTCACTTTCATCCTTTCACTTTGCACACACTCATGACCTATTCGTTCATAATAAACTTACCCATTCCCATCATGGCTTGTTATTGATCTACCCAAGATTGGTTAGCGATTCATAATAAACCTCCCTTTTCATCCCTTTCCATCCATAATAAATCAGCTCCTATCTGTGGCTTTTTGAGGAGTACAGTTTCTTCCAGCTTCCTTCAGTCTATCCATGCACAATTCGCAATAAAGCAACATTTGCATCACAAATCCGCAATAAATTTTTATCTTCTCTGCAATAAAGTATCAGTTTCATGGATTCAGTCAGTTTTAGATGAGACACAACAGCAACAATGGACTTCAACAAATCAAATCTTTCAACAGACTCAGACAACATTATGGTTCACTACTATCTATCCATTTTGTGAAAGTAAACATTGTGACCACAATCAAATAAGACATATACAAGTGACAAGAGACACTAAACTTGAGGACTACAGTGGATGTTGGTGTCAAGTCCTGGTTTTCTTTTGATTTTATCTTTTGGTGACATGTCTTTTAGCTTTTCTAGGATGTCTCTGACTAGAGATTCTATCTCCAGGATGTCTTTGACTAGAAAGGCACGGATGGGGTATCGTCACCTATTTTTCTTTGTTGTCTGTGGATTGTCTCTTAGTAATGCTATGACTTGTCCAAGGATATGAGGACACTGTGAGCCTAGTGTGAACTGGGACATTCCTTGTTTGTGACTAACTTATCTCCATGCAAACAGGTACAATGACTTTCTGGGTCAAACATATGCCTCGATTGTCATAACCTACTTGCCATAATAAAGCTCAATGATGATAATGCACAAGAAGCTCTTTCACTCTCATATCTTCTATCTTCCATCCCCTTTTCTTGATTGACTTCCATCATCCTTCTTGAGTCCGCGTAGCCTGCTATCACATGACTAAGTATAATGACACAACATTTGCATTTCACGTAGTTGCACCTACATTACCACATATAAGCATTTTATACATACATATAGATATCACAACTGCATCACATCCTGCACACAACACCTGTTAGCACAATTTACATTTGCATTATCATATTCATTTGCATTACATACATTTACAATTGCATTGGCATAACATTTTAAAACATAAAAGAACAAAAATATTGCATTCCATCATGTGCATATTTGCATCCATAGCATAACCATCACATAGAAATATACATCACATAAGAACATCTCATCACAAAGGTACACATGCATATAGCTGCCGCAATGATGAATCATCTCATATATATAATCATAAAGTGTCATGATACAATGATATCAAAATCATATGGCTACAAAAGCACCCATAGGTGTCTACAATACAAAAATGGTACAATACTGATACATAGGGAGCCCTCTACGGCTATGATGAACTCCCTCCCTCAGAGCCACCTGGCCTCAATGGAATCTGAGCCCCTGAAGGACCCGCCCTAGGATCATCCCGCTTGTCCACTCTATCTGGTGGTGGTGGAGGACCCATAACCCCACCACTCGATGCCTATCTCCTCTAGCTCCCTCCCATAGTTGTCATTGTACACGATGGTCTATGGAAGCTCCTCACCCGTTGATCTGCTGGCACTGCACCATAGTAGAGATCCCGCCAGTAGGCAATCTCCTCCCCTACCCGCAGGACATAAGCATACCCTACCTCTATGTCCTCCGCTGCCTGTCTCCTGGCCCTCAGTGCTGTCTTAGCCTCTGTATAGCGCTGAATAGCCTAATCCTGCTCCTGTTCAGTATCTCTGAGCCTCATCTTGAGTCGATCCCTCTCCCTCTCCAGCTCTTGGATCTCATCTGCCTGGCCCTGGCAGATCTCCTTCAGCTCTAGCAGCTCATCCTCCACCGGGTCACCCCCCTCCACCTCTACCTGTGGCTCCCCTTGTATGGGTGCCTGCCTCTATGCCTGTGCCTGTACCTATACTGGTACCTGTCTTTGTCCTTGTCCCTATACCTGTACCTATTTGGGACCTTGTGTTGTTGGCACCTGTAGTGGCAATCCACCGCAACCCCTCACCACCCGAGCCTACCTCTCCTCACCACCCTCCCTTTGAGGCATAACCCTCCTCTCTCCAACTGCTCCCCTCCTCCTCCGTCGGCCTCTGCCCCCATCACCTCCACCATCATCATCATCCCCACCCCCATTTCCATCCAATGGCTCTCCCAGATCTGTCAAGCATGGGAAGGGATGCTCTGCCCAGTAGGCTATGTACTCAGCATCCATGCCGGCATCCTCAATCTCTGGCCACATGTCCTAAGGTAGGGGCATCATCTCTACCAGCTGTGTAACTACCTGATCATATGACAGCAAGGGCCCAAACTGTGCCTGATCTCTGACCGTCCGGGCATACATGCCTGAGCCCCGTGGCATCCTCTGAATCCTGCCAAACTGTCAGCCAACCCTGTCCACTAGCTGCCTCTCCAGCACATAGGGCATCCACCCAATCAAATACCTACTCCAGAAGGTGTAGGGAAGCTCAACTGCATCATCCTCCCACTGCTCGCAGCCCAGGTATGGTCTCCATATGACCATGTCGGTATCATCTATCACTCGCCACCAATGCTCTAGCCTGCCAATCTGTGGCTGTGATGTGATCATGTCATACAAATGAACAAAGCTGCATCCATGTCCCCTACCTCTGAAGTGTATCAGCCTCATCACTGGCAGATGCTCATAAGCCCATACCTGCAGCAATGTCACCCCGCAGCCCAATCCCACTGATCCATGATACACAAACTGATGCAGCTCATAATAGAGGTGTGTCAGCGCGCATGGTCCCTAAGCATATCTGGTGTGCTGTGTCACTAGTGTCTCTAGTGCTCCTCCCCACCCCACAGCCAACCCCCATGTTGCCCTATCTGGACACAGGAACCCACTGATCGCTCCTCCTACCACTGCCGGCAGTGCTACATGTCTTGCCCTCATCTCCAGTTTTGGGTCCTGGAATACTCATCTCAGGGCCTCCCTATCTCTGTCTCGATCATATTGGATCAGCTCCCCATCGATCGGTATCGTCAGTATCCTATATACATCCTCAAGGGTGACTGTGATCTCACCCATCGGCAAATGAAATGTACATGTCTCGGAGTGCCATCTCTCTGCCAGTGCAGTCAACAGTCCCATGTTCACCCAAAACTCAGGCACATATAGAACATGTCTCAATCCCATCTCCTCAATAGCTACTCGATCCTTGAATGACAACTTAGGTCGCAACCTCTGAGTAGACGGGAACCTCTCCCGTGACTCCAGCATTGGCAAATACTCCTGCAGTCAAGCAAATCAGCTACTTTTTATCTAAATGCATAGGGCATTCTATCCTAGTGATACTCACTATTCATCATAAAGTGTTGCTATTTATCCTAGTGGTACTCCCTGTTCATCACAAAGTACTACGTGTGTGACACTCCCTGTTCATCACAGAGTGTTACTCACATTTGCACTCCCTATTCATCACAAAGTTCTGCTCATATTTTAGTACTCCCTGTTCATCACAAAGTACTCTATCTTGGTACTCACTGTTCATCACAAAGTGCCTTGATCTATCCTAGTCTTCCTAGAGGACCTGCTTGAGTGTATCCTCTCAGCAGCTTATCCAATCGACAACATATGTTCATCACAAAACTGCCGATTTAACCTAGAAGACCAAAACTTAACACAAACACACTTACCTGACATAAACGCGCTTTCAGACTGCATAGACGCGCCTAAAAAACACAGACGTACCTGATTGACACAGACGTGCCTATGCTCTGCACAGACGCGCCTAGGCAACACAGACGTGCCTTCTTGGCACAGACGTGACTGACCATCACAAACGCGGTCACATTTGACACAGACGTGGGTTCAAACGCAGATGCACCTGGCACAAACACAGACGCGCCTCGCGAGCACAGACGCGCCTGGCACCAACACAGACGCGCCTGGACATTTTTGGACACTTTTTGGACCCTATTCTAGGTGCATTTATTTCTCTATCTACCATGCATTAATGACAAAATTAAATGCGTCAAAGTACGAGGAGGTTTGGTGGTACTTACCGGCTCTCCTGCCTCTGCTAGCCTCTGAAATCAGTGAACGCGCTTGAATCTATGAATGAAGGCCATAGCTGCTGACTGTTGCTACTCTATTTTCGTTCTACAATCTGCTCTCATGGATGTGTAGATGACAATGAGGATGTATTTTCCCCCGTGGTCTATCTTATAGACTACTCCTAGCCTTCGTTTCTCGAGTCAGTCTTCTTTATCCCATGACTTTGTCACTTTGTCCAGTCAGTCGATTCTTGCCTTTCTTTCTTATCGAGAGATTGTCTACGATCTTTTCAGACACATTTTCATCCAATCTCTCGAGGGGGCATATCATTCCCATCTTGGGGCAACTTTGTATCAATTCATCTTATCTTCTTTGAAACAATGCGACAAGCCGCATTGTCTCAAAGAGGGGCAAAATGTAGATACCCAAAATTGTCCAGTCTAATTAAATAAATATTTTATTTATTTAATTACCTAAGCTTAATTCTTCTATTAATTAAATAAATTTTTATTTATTTAATTAATTCATTTATCCTCTTCTAGCCTTATTTCTCATTTAAATAAATATATTTATTTATTTAAATTATCCTTTTCTTAAATTAAATAAATATTTTATTTATTTAATTGATCCCACTTCTTCTATTAATTAAATAAATCTTTATTTATTTAATTAATTCATTAACCTTTTCTACCCATGACACATGTCTTTCATCTCTTAATTCATACACTACCTACCCCTTTCATTATTTTATTATTTTCTTTACCTACCCTCTAATCATAGCCGACCTCCTTTTTACACCTCTCAAACTTATCCCTCCATTTCATATAGCGTCTTCTATATAAGGAGATGCTTCCTTCATTATCAAACCCTAATGAGACATTCAAATGAATCTTATACACTTGACTACACTACGATCCTACTTGCAACCACATTCCGTTCTTTGTTGAGCTCTTGTGCACATAAAATCTGAGAGCAAATATATCAAGCAAGATCAATGGAGACAGGAAGAATGGAGATCCAAACCCTATTGGATATGTGATGGTATAATCTTTGTGATTTTTTTTTATTTGCATTGTCTTAGGTAATCTTCATATGTTATGGTGGATCTTTGTTGTTGTTAGGCTAGGGTTTTGTGGTTGAATTCATTTAGCCTTTCAATATTGTTATTATTGTTATCCATTTTCACCATATACAAGTATTTCCTTTTTCTATCTCTATTGATTGTGTTAGGAGTTAATTTCATAGCATATAGCTCTGTGTTTGGCTAATTTGTGTTATAATTTCCTTATGCCTAATTCCTACATCATACACGCATTATGAAAATTCATTAAGAGGCTATTTGTAAGACTTTAAAGTATATTAATGTAGCATCGTCAATTGTACACCCTTAACTAGGTGGCACAATTCCACACTTAGCTTAGCATCCACCTTAGTGTGTTTCATTTTGAATTTTAAATACCTTTAAGCATTTAATTTATTGATTTAATTAAATCTAAAGTCCTCTTTTATCACTCCACACATCATAAAATTGGGCCCTTAATCTTAAGTGCACCCCTTTTTTATTTTATCTTGTTTAATCAATTAATTCATCAAAACCCTAATTAGATCCTATTTCAGCCTTCAAGGTCCAATTTCCCATATCTAAACACCTTAAATCATCGCACCAACTTGGGGATCACCATATAATCGTGCGATACCTTGCACCCCTAAAAATTTGGAAAAAAGTTGGTCAGACCTATGTGATTCAAATTGATCCAAACTTTTTCTCCCCGAATTTCTAGATCATGTTTTGGTTGTATTATAATGTTTAAATCCAACTTTGTGCAAAAATATATCAATTTTAGATTGGCCTATGATAAAAAAATAAAGTTAGTGTTTCATATATATAGCCTTTCCTTTCCTCATTTGAAGGATCCATTCTCTAGAAATTGAAGGAGCCTCTTATGAAGTGAAAGTACGGGATGTGAATTCTTCAATCAGAAAATCAAGTATTCATCAAGTCTACTTCAACCATATTCATCATCAATTGAAGCTTTGAAGATATTGAAGAATAATAGGAGATCCTCGACTATTGGTTGGCTTGTACCTCTCCCTTAGGGTTTGGTATGGTTTCATGTTATTTTTGTATCTTTATATGAGTTTCACAACACTTGTTTTCGAATCTATGTTATTGTTTTAGACCCATTATTGTATTTTTAATTTAAGGCATTCTCATTTGCATCATGTTTATATAGGGTTTATACTCAAAGCATAGGGTAGAACTCTAATTCTTGCATTTTAGCTCATTAAGGATCTTGTAAGGACATAAGATTCTATCACACACACATTTCAATATATTATTATCTATTTGTGGAGGTGGAAATCACCAAAAGGAGTTTGACTAAGGAAACATCCCACATAGCCACCCAAACACCATTTTCCAAGTTGCAAGTTTAGGTATAGGAATCCAACAAAGCTGCGATCTTCCAGAAAGACAAAATTTGTTGGTGCAAATCCAAATTCTGAAGGAGGTATCAAATTGCTTAGACAAAGGTACCCAATGCTCTGGTCCAGGACCATGGCACTGAGTGCCCTGGTCGTCTAAGGTTTTTGGCATCTTTTGGCAATTTGGCATATTAGAGTCTTAGATAATAGTTTCATGAAGCACAACTTAGTTTAGTACAAGGACCAAGGCACCTAGTGCCCTGGTCTAGCTCAGCTAGGCTAAATTTCTGATGACAGCTACATATCTAAGTTTCATTTATAGTTTTGTACTTTATACCTCAATTCCAAATCTGCATTTCTTTGTATTTCAATTTATATCAGCATTTTTAGTCATCTCCCTAACTTAGTTGGCTATACCATCACATTTTGCACATCTCCCTTTCATAGCAGCAAAGAAATAGAAATCTTAAAGATATTCCTTGACTCTCTCTTGCAAGAAGTAATCAAAGTGAATCATATTGTTAGGCTCTTTTGTATTCCAATGTGTGAATGAGAGTGGGAATAGGTCTTAGTTTAACGGATTCCATTTTCATCCTACACATTTTAGTGAACCTGACGTGAACTGCATTTTGTTCATTCTTGTTGAATCCAACTTTCTTAAAATTTGTATTTCCTGATTAGATCTTGTTATTTGCATGTTTCTTTTCATTTCAAAAGATAAATTTTTTTTAAAAAAATTGTATACATTGTTTGTTTTAAGTTTTATATGCACTTTTCATTTCAAATATGTCGGATCTTTAATTGCAAGATTCTCATTCATATGATAATGCATTTTCTTATGATGACTATGCATTTAGTAAGGATGAACTTGATGAGGCTCTTGATGAGTTTCTCTACCCTAAACCTTCTAAACCTACATTTTTCTAAAACTAATCAACCTTGTTACTATGCCATTTGGTAGTGATGATGAAGATAAGTTTAATGATTCTTCCCATGAAGTCATTCCTATCAAGTCATCCTCCAAATCTAGTAACATGGTAGTTTATAAGAATCCCCTTTATGATGAATTGTCTTCTCTTGAATCTAAACACAAACCATTTAGTAGACATGACCATGCTATGTTGGATGATGCTCTTAATGATTGCATAACTATTACAATTTTTTCAAACGATGATCACACATCTAAGAGATTAATTAACATGATAAATATGAATAAACACAAATTTTAAACACCTCCTAGTAAACCCTTTTTTATGGTTCAAGGTGATAGTCCTTCTCCAACATCACAACCTCTTAACAAGCCTCTCTTTGTGTTTCAAGGTGGTTATAGTAAAGATTCCTTTTGTACTCCCAACAAACCTATTATTACCATGCAAGGAGGATATCTCACTAAGAGTCCCTATGAGTATACTAAACAAATTACCAGAGAGTTATAATTAGGTTACTCATACATACAACACAAGAAACAATAGAAAACCTAATCCTCCTCTAGTTATTCCATCTTCACTTACTACTCCTCAACCTATTCTTCCACAAGAACCTCATATTTAACAAAATCTTGGTAAGGAGTATGACCTTATTGAACAACTTAAAGCTAATCCTGCCAAGATATCTCTTTGGGATCTAATTGAAACTTAATCCATGCATAATGGAATGTTATAAGATGCTTTAAATACATTATGTTTCCCACCTACAATGACACCTACAATATGGCTTCTTTGATTGACTCCATGACAACATCTAAAGCTCAAATTACATTCACACAAGATGAATTACCCTCTCATGAGGTTCAACACCAATATGATCCCCTTATGATCGTCATTCTTATTAATGGTAATGCTATATGATGAACCCTTGTGGACAATGGCTTTGGCCTAAATTTTTGTAGCGTTAGTCTATTACACAAGATTAAGGTAGACACATCTCTTATTAAAGTAGATTCTCTTACTATTCACAACTTTGATAATGTGGCTAGGTCTTTGTTAGATATTATAACCTTACCTATCAAGGTAGGACCAATTATTTTACCCATGCCTATTCATGTCATGCTCGATAATTTGACCTACAATCTTTTGTTAGGATGACCATGGATTCATTGTATGCAAGTTGTTCCTTCTACTTTGCATAGGCAAGTTGAGTTCATTTACAACATCAAGATGTACACTTTCTTTGTCGATACCAATTTACAATCATTTTTGCAAACATCATCTTCTAGATCCTCCCCAACTACTTCTAAGTCTTCTTCAACTACTTCTAACTCTTCTCCAAACATCTCTATTTCCTCTAATGAGTCATATATTTTTTAGGATGATTCCACACAAATTGAGTCACCATTTTCTCTCAAAGAGACTTCTTCTCTTGAGGGAGTCCTCTCAGGTAACGATTGAGGGTCCCTAGACTTTACACCTACCTATGTGGGAGAATATAAAGTCCCTCCAAGAGAACCTAAGGTTGAAAAGGAGAAATATATGGATGAACCTAAAAAGCAATGCACTTTGTCTAAGTAATTAAGTAACAAATTTGTGGATGCATCAAAATCTACACCTCCATATACTTCTATTTCAACTGATTATGATATTTAGACATATGAGGCTCCACCTTCCCTTATGGAAATGGCTTCTCTATATGGTCCTAGTTTCCACATCTTAGCTAAGAGTGGATATAACGGTAATGGTTGTGGTGCTAAAGAACAAGGGATAAACATTCCTTTATTAAATAACACTTGTGAAACATCTTTTGGACATGGATATAATCCTTTCAAACCCACCAAAGCTTCTAAGAGACCATCTCTCAATGTTAATATCACTTTCTCTTCTTCTAATTTTCTTTCATTAAAACATCCTGAATACATTGATTCTAATTCTCAATCACCTTTAGAAGCCTATGATAGCCTTCCTTGATATCACCATAGTCATCAATTTCCCTATTGTTTGAATGTGGAAGCATACTTTGGGAAAAATGCTAAATTAACTAAAGATAGTACTAAGATAATTAAGGAATTTCCTCAACCAATGGAAGTTCCCAAACAAAGTAATATTCTTGTAAGTGATACTATTGATGTCAATATGGATTCTTGTAATGAAGAGAAGATCATAAAGATTGGGAAATGTCTAACTGATGAAGAACAAAAGGAATACTCTAAATTATTACATGAATTTCCTAAAATCTTTGCTTGGATCTATTATGATATTCTTGGCATTGATCATAAAATTGTCACCCACAACATTGTCCTAATTCTTTATGCTAAGCTTGTGAAGAATAAAATTAGAAAAATAAATCCTAAAATATCTTTGCTTATTAAAGATGAAATTGAAAAAAATTTAGATGTAGGATTTATTCGCCCTATTGATTATTCCCCTTGGATTTCGATCATTGTTGTTGTTGCCAAACCTGATAACAAAATTAGGGTGTGCACTAACGTTGAAGATCTCAATAAGGCTTCTTTGAAAGAGCATTTTTTGCTTCCAAACATTGATATGATAATGGATTCTACTACTGGTCATGCTTTTTTATCCTTTATGGATGGTGTAAAGCGGAAAATCGCGATCGAACCCTAGTTGCTCTCCCCTCTTCCAACTCCGAGGAGAGAGAAGGGAGATTCACTAGGGTTGATGGTTTTCACTTAGGGGAAAGACTTTACATTCAAAAGAGGGGTTGAAACCCACAAGATCCAATCCCACGCAATGCAAGATTGGATGCTAAATGCGTTTCAAGGGTTAAGACAGCAAGGCTACCCTCTTTTGTAAAGAATGTGCATAGGAGAATTAAGCTAGGAATGCATAGAAAGTGACAAATATTCGCTTATAAACTGAGATAGGGATACAGTATGAAGCTGCGGACCTGGAATTAGCAATAAAATGTCGATACGGCACTGTCCTGCAAATTTGAGCAAAAGTTGTCGGGACGATGGCACCCGAGCGCCACGGTCCTCCGAAAAATCCGCGAAACGAAGGGGGATCTGTTCGTCTCTGCACAAGGATTCCAGATCTTCAATTTCAGCCGCGTACCTGCAACCTACACACAGAAAAGTGAAGATGATTGGGGGGTTAGGGATTAGGGGTTTGCCTTTAGGTCAAACCCCGGTTTTGGAATTAACCAAGAAATGAGCAAGTACTGTAAATGTAAATGACTGTAAAACAAGTACTAATACCTTGTTCTAAGGATGTTTGTATCCTTATGTGCGAAGGTATAGATGTTGTATGTTGTTGTAGTATGTTGTATGTGATCTCCTCTTCAATGGTTGAATCCTTGTCTTGAATGCAACACTTAGCCTTGAATGGAGACTTAGAAGGAATGCTCGAATGCTTGAATGTTTGAATGCTTGAATGTTTGAGTATAGTTTCCACGCTTAAACACATATGTCCTTCTCATCCATTTATGCCAAATGAGAGAGAAAAATGTAGTTTATATACTTGTCAATTAGGGCTGATAGACTGATTTTCCTGACCTTAGGCCGACCAGGAAAGTTAACAATTTGCAAACAAAAAGACCCGAGACCCCTTAGGAGACCGGGCCCAAAATAGGACCCAGGGACCAGGGCGCTGGGCGCCCTGGTCCTGAAGGACCAGGGTGCTGGGTGCTCTGGTCCCACCTCCCAGGACATCAGGGTGCAAAGGAGGTTCAGGCCAGGGTGCTAGAAAATGCAGTTTTCAGTGTCATAATCAGGTTGCGTGTTGCGTCGCCATCGTGAAGACTGAAATGCAGTCGAAATTGCAAGTGTCACAATTTTAGGATGCTACATTTAGCCCCCACTTTAGCGGGAGTATGTATGCTCATACTTTCGGTAAAGTACAAGGAAACAACATTGAAAGACTTTCACCACGTCAAGGAGGCAAGACACACCAAGCCCCCAGTGGACTAAGGATCTTACGACTTCGATTGACAAAGTAAAAGGGAAGATCACGAGGAAGAACCATGACTGTCAGTAGTAAGGTTCCCTCACTATGAGTCATGCAAGAAAGATATAAAAAATTTTCAAGGCAAGGTTAAATTTGCCAAGAAATTTTCAAGTATCTTGAAAAGATATGAACGGGATGTATGCCCCCCTACGTTAAAGCGATCGCACACGCCTCACCGGGGGTGATTGTTTTAACGTAGTGATACACATAAGAAATGAGAAAGGAAAGGAGCACGTTATCGCAAGGATTTAGCCCCCAAGTGAGAGATAAACCCAAGGATAATAGACACAAAACACAAAGCATGAGGTGACTTCGCTTTCCTCAGGGTCAGTATGATGTATGATAATTCATGTATATGTATCATATGTATGTATGCATAATTTTTCTTCATTCCCCAATCAAGGAAGGTCACCTAGAAGAAGGAAACACATGTGTCTTTTGAGTCAACATGAGAGAGATCGAGAGATCTCAATGCTTTGCATCATCCTCAAGTAGACAACACTAAGGACAACAAATAGAAGAATGAGAGTAACATATAGAAGAAGTAACAAAAGAGAGGGGGAGAGAATCTGCTATGCTAATGAAACTAGTCTAGCACGTCATCTACCCCCCGATCTTGCTGATCAATGTTTCGGGAAGGCAGGGAACACGCTAGAGGAGGAACATCCAACATAGCAGATGGAGCTATCACAAGATCCAAACAAGGGCTATGTTCATGTTCTGAGCCACATTGTTCTTGTCTAGGAGCTAGGATAAGTGCTTTAGAAAATTCATTAGATAAATGGTTATCAACATCAACAAGTTCATATTCACTATCAGAAGCAAGAGGAGTAACATTTTCATCATGAATAACATTTTCATCCATATCATCATCAAGATTTATAAAAATAGGATCTTTAACTCGCACAGGATCAAGACCATCATGCATCTTATGTTTAGGAGATTTAGGCTCAATGTCTGGCTGAGGAGAAAATGGAATAATGCTTGTTGAAGGTGTTTTTGGAGATTGCAAAGTTTGAGAAGCAGCTGCTTGAGCTCTAAGATGACGCTTTCATCGGCGTTCACGTGCAGAATGATTTCATCTAGTCTTAGTAGGAAGTTGAGAAGATTGAGGAGGAGGAATGTTCTCATCCTTAGCACTTGGGTGTTTAGGTTGTGGTCTCTTAGGCTGGACAATAGGAGAAGAAGAAGGTCTCTTCTCTCTATAAAAGGAAGGAGGAGGAACTGGTCCATATAAGGGAGGAATTTTTGGTTTAGGAAGGAGACCAAGTCCATCATGACGAGGAGGGATAGGTCTACTTTTAGGAATTTTATTAGGCATAGACATAGTCACATCCATGGGGACGGGTTGGGAATCTTCTTGAGGAAAGACATTAGTTTTATCTTTCAAAGGAAGAACTTCCTTCTCAAGAATGATAGGAATATCAAGTTTAGGTGTTCTAGGTTCACTTAGAGATAGGATCATATCTGTTTTCCACTTTTGATAAGATTTGAAAAGATGATCACTTCATGGAGGAAGAGATTGGAATTGTTTAGGCCAAAAGTAATCAATAGGAACGCTAGAAGTTCTTTCAGCTGGTTTAAAGAGACTATGATTGACAGTAACAACTTCACCATTATGGGGAAATTTCAAACACTTGTGAATAGGAGAAGCAATAGCTTTCATGGAAGATAGCCAAGGATAGCCAAGCTTCACACGAAATTGTTTGGAAGATGGAATAATAGCAAAGTTCACACCAAGAGATTTGTTATGGACCTCAATAGGCAATGTAATAGAACCAATTGCAGGAGAAGAAAATGCATCAAATAATTTCACAATCACATCTATTTTGTCATAAATCACTTGATTCAATTGCAAAGTAAAAAGAAATTCTTCAGTAATAACATTAACCATGCACGAAGGATCAATAAGCACTCCACGGCAAGGTGTATTCTTGACTTTTGCAACTATGTATAAAGGACCATCAAGTGCCCTAATGGTTTCATTGGAATCAAATGTGATGGAAGGTTCTTTAGGGTTTTCTTGCTGCTCTACAAAGTTAATCACATTCGGAGTCATAGACACAAGACCATCAGATGAAAGAGAGGAATCATTAGTCTCAATTGCATTAGAGGTATGAGAAGGTAATGGATCAGTGGAAATTTGAAGGTTTTGATTAGGAGGAGCTACAGATGTATTGCCTTTATCATGTACTCCAGAAACAGAGATAGTATTATCATCAATCAAGTCTTGAATTTTACCCTTTAAAGAAAAACATTTTTCAGTATCATGCCCAGGCTGACGATGAAATTGACAAAAAGCTTTGTTATCAAAATAAGGTGAAGTAATCTTTGCAGGATCAATTTGTCTTATAGGAGGAAGAGTAAGCACATTTTGTTCCAATAACTTATTCATAATACTATGCAATGATTAATTCAAAGGAGTATACTTTCTTTCTTTCTTGAAAAATTTAGAAATAGGAGGCACACCTGATGCTGCATTCACATTGTTGTTGATGATGTTTTCATTGAATTTGATGGAATCTCTGTTCGGTTTAAACTTCCCAAATGGTTGTTGACTTCTATCACCCTTATCACTCGGAGCCATAGGATGTGATTGTTCCATTTGACTCACAGTCAGTTGATAATTGTGAAGAGTTGCACACAACTGTTGGAAAGAAGTAAACTCAGAAAACAGAAGTTTGTCTCGAATATCCTTTTGTAAATTAGAAATAAAGATTCTTTGAATATCATTGTCAGGCACTGGAAAAGAAATTTGAGCATACAAATGCTTATATCTACCAATGAAATCAGTCACTTTTTCTTTAACACCTTGTTTACAATTCATTAAATCAATCAAAGTAACTTTAGGACTTATATTGTTTTGAAATTGTTGAATGAAAGCATTTGCAAGTTGTTCGAAAGAAGTAATAGAATAGGAAGGCAACGAGCAATACCATTGTAGGGCTTTGTCTCTTAATGTTCTAGTAAACAGTTTTGCAAGCAACCTTTGGTCATAAGCAAAATCAGTACAAATTGTTTGAAAAGTCTTAACATGTGTTAGAGGATCACCTTTACCATTATAAAGCTCCAAATGCGGGATTTCAACATGTTTAGGAGGGATAGCTCGAACAATGTCAAGAGAAAGTGGGCTCGCAACATCAAATGTGGGCACACTAAACTTAGATTGATTCATAGAGGCAATTTGTTGCTGTAAAGAAGAGACAGTTTGTGCAAGATTGTTAATGGTCACTTCAGTCGAAGAGTTCATATTAGATGTGTTAGATTGAGATGGAGGTGTTATGTTATTGAAAGAAGGTAAAGAGTAAGGTGGTGGGACTCTATGATAATTAGTCATAGGAGATGATTGGACAGGAGGAACACTACAAGGAGGAATGGAATGGTTAAACGAATTGCCCCCTTGCGTCATGTTCATTTGTGGAGATATAATAGGGACACTCATTGAAGGAATGAATGAAGAAGTCGGATTAAATGAAGGAAGGGGGTTAATTGAAGAAGAAGGGTTGCTCCCATGACTGGTGATCACAGGAGGAATGTCTTGTGTAGAAGTAGCCATTATGTTTGATGTAAAGGTAGGTATGCTAGCAATAGAAGTCATCAAAGGAATAGAATGATTGACTTGAGTAGGAGGTTTTGTATAACCCAAATTTTCAGCACAACTCTTCATAGGCATCACATTCGAATCCACAATGTGTGCAATACCACGCAAAATATCAATTCCATTCTTATCACTTTGAAGCATACATTTTAGACCCTCAATTAAAGGAAGAGCTTGACTATCAGGGTATTCTTGAGACATCCATTGTCGAAAATCGTCAAATTGGTTATCCAATTTTGAAAGTTGTTCTTCAGAAACCTCATGGAGAGCTTCTTCATCATTAGGAGGATTAGAGGAATTACCCATGTCCTCGTTAAAAAGGCTATTCAAATTAGGTTCCATCTCCTCAGTAGTTAAACCTCGGAAATACTTAATTCTACGGCTTCGTCTAACGGGAATAGTGTAAGTAGGGCTTATTGTTGTAAAACTCATGCACTAGAAAGAGAGAGAAGATTTTGAATTTAGAGGTAGCAATTTTCAGTAAAATCAGCCAATCTTCTGGATTTAAGCTGTTAAATGCAATCACGACAGTCTCCCGAAATTTTGGAAAAAATGTCCAGGACCGTGGCACTCGGAGTGCAACACGGTCCTTGCAACTTTTTTCAAAATTTGCAGGGATGAAAGGTGTGATGATTTTAGAGCTAATCTGAAAAAATTGAGTGATTCTACGATCTGTAGATAGGCCAAATTAAAGTTGCAAATTCAAAATTGAACCCTATCAAGATTGTCGAAAAATGCAAGATTTGAATTTTGAAAAAGAGAGGGACACTGAAATTTTGAATTTTATGATTTTAGAGGGAATGTCAAGAGCAATGCAAATTTTGAAATTTAAAAATTGACTCAATTTCACGCAAAATTCAATTTTGAAAGCGGAAATTAAAGTTGTTGTAATTAAGCACTTAATTTCAAAAGTCACAAATTGTAAGAATTTGAATAAAGCACTAAAATTTTGAATGAATGCAAACACACTTTTCAGATTTAGGACAGTAAGAACACAATTTTGACACAAAATTTCAATTTCGATGATTTTTGAATGTTTAGAAGCCTTAATCCAAGCAATCACAAGACCAACTTTGACTGTAATTTTGAAGGTGTTAAAATTGATAAAATCAGTCAAAATTCTGGATTTTAGCAGGAAAATACAGTAAGATCTAGCTCCCGAAATTTCAGAAAAAATGTCGGGGACGATGGCGCTCGGAGTGCACACGGTCCTCGCAACTTTTTTCCAAATTTTTAGGGATGAAAGATATTGTGATTTTATTGCGGAATCCAAAGTTACAGCTGATTTGGAGATGTTTTGATCAGTGAAATTGTCGGACAAAGGTTGAATCAAGAGGGTTTCAAAAATTAGGGTTTTGACACTTAACCACTTAATTTTCAAAATTAAAGCACAAATATGAATTGATAATTTGTAATAGAAGGGCAGATCTGAAACAAGCATTAACATTTAGACATTTCACAAGCTTAATTACTAAAAAGAAAATTTAGGGTTTTTATGCAATTAACCTCTAAAATTTTGCCAAAGATCAAACATGGAAATGTAATCAAGGAATCCAATTTTCAGATCTAACTATGAATAATCAGAAAGGATGTTCACGTCGGGTTCACCAAAATGTAAAGCGGAAAATCGCGATCGAACCCTAGTTGCTCTCCCCTCTTCCAACTCCGAGGAGAGAGAAGGGAGATTCACTAGGGTTGATGGTTTTCACTTAGGGGAAAGACTTTACATTCAAAAGAGGGGTTGAAACCCACAAGATCCAATCCCACGCAATGCAAGATTGGATGCTAAATGCGTTTCAAGGGTTAAGACAGCAAGGCTACCCTCTTTTGTAAAGAATGTGCATAGGAGAATTAAGCTAGGAATGCATAGAAAGTGACAAAGATTCGCTTATAAACTGGGATAGGGATACAGTATGAAGCTGCGGACCTGGAATTAGCAATAAAATGTCGATACGGCACTGTCCTGCAAATTTGAGCAAAAGTTGTCTGGACGATGGCGCCCGAGCGCCACGGTCCTCCGAAAAATCCGCGAAACGAAGGGGGATCTGTTCGTCTCTGCACAAGGATTCCGGATCTTCAATTTCAGCCGCGTACCTGCAACCTACACATAGAAAAGCGAAGATGATTGGGGGGTTAGGGATTAGGGGTTTGCCTTTAGGTCAAACCCCGGTTTTGGAATTAACCAAGAAATGAGCAAGTACTGTAAATGTAAATGACTGTAAAACAAGTACTAATACCTTGTTCTAAGGATGTTTGTATCCTTATGTGTGAAGGTATAGATGTTGTATGTTGTTGTAGTATGTTGTATGTGATCTCCTCTTCAATGGTTGAATCCTTGTCTTGAATGCAACACTTAGCCTTGAATGGAGACTTAGAAGGAATGCTTGAATGCTTGAATGTTTGAATGCTTGAATGTTTGAGTATAGTTTCCACGCTTGTACACATATGTCCTTCTCATCCATTTATGCCAAATGAGAGAGAAAAATGTAGTTTATATACTTTTCAATTAGGGCTGATAGACTAATTTTCCCGACCTTAGGCTGACCAGGAAAGTTAATTTCCAATTTGCAAACAAAAAGACCCGAGACCCCTTAGGAGACCGGGCCCAAAATAGGACCCAGGGACTAGGGCGCTGGGCGCCATGGTCCTAGGGACCAGGGCGCTGGGCGCTCTGGTCCCACCTCCCGGGACAGCAGGGTGCAAAGGAGGTTTAGGCCAGGGTGCTAGAAAATGCAGTTTTCAGTGTCATAATCAGGTTTCGGGGTCTCCATTCAGGTTGCGTGTTGCGTCGCCATCGTGAAGACCGAAATGCAGTCGAAATTGCAAGTGTCGCAATTTTAGGACGCTACAGATGGTTTCTCAAGATACAATCAAATCTTCATTAATCCTCAAAGATCAATTCAAAACCTCTTTTACTACTCCTTGGGTTACATTTTGTTGGGTTATGATGCCTTTTAGGTTGAACAACTTTGGCACTACCTATCAACGTGTTACAACTCTCATCTTTCATGACTACATGCAGAAAAAATTAGAAGATTATGTGGATGACAACTTAGCTAAGTCTATATCTTGTCAAGACCGTGTTAAGATCCTTTCCGAGATCTTCAAAAGAATTCATAAATACAACATGTGCTTGAACCCCCAAAAATGTGTTTCTAGTGTGGATAGTGGAAAACTATTAGGGTTCATAGTCTCACATCATGGTATTGAAGAGGATACAAAGAAAATAGATGCTATAGCTAACATGCCATCTCCTTTAAATATCTCTCAATTGAGAAGTATGCAAGGAAAAATTCAAGCCATTCATAGGTTTATTTCACAACTTGGAGATCTAACTTTCCCCTTTACTCAATTAATTAAGAAAAACATCACCTTTCAATAGAATGAGGATTATCAACAAGCCTTTGAATATTTAAAAACTTACATGGCTAACCCTCCTATCCTGCAACTAGCTATTCCTACTTAGCCTTTTATTTTATACATAGTTGCTTCTTCTCATGCTCTCATAGCTATTTTGGCATAACATAATGGTGATGGTAGAGAATGACCAGTTTATTAAATAAGCCACACTTTACTGGATTATGAGGTTTGATATACTACGGTAGAAAGATAATGTATCGCTCTCATTTTTGTGCCTCAGAAGTTGAGACACTATCTTTTGAATGTTGAGATTCATGTTATCATCAAATTTGATCCTTTAAAGCATATATTTTCTAAAACTGCTCTCTTAGAATGCCTAGTAAAATGGGTTATGATGCTAACAGAATTTGACCTTAAATTTGTTTCCCAAAAAGCAATTAAAAGACAAGCTTTGATTGACCATTTAGCCAATGCAACTTCACCTCTTGCATTTCCTAATTAAGAATCCTTTTCTGATGAATTTTTCCTTCCTACCAATGTTGACAAGACTTGGGAATTGTATTTTTATTGATCTAAGTGTCGAACAGGTTCAAGAGTTGGTGTTATTTTAATATCTCCTTGAAAACCTATCCCTTTATCCTATTATCTAAAATTCCTTTCTACTAATAACATCGTTGAGTATGAAGCCCTTATTGTTGGTCTTAGAGTGGCTTTATCTCTAGATATTCAACATTTACATATCTATGGTGACTCACAATTGATTATAAGACAAGTTATGGGAACTTGTCAAGATAAACAAGATAAATTATCATAGTATTGTGACTTGGTCTTGTCATTATTAGAAAAGTTCATCTCTTACACCATGGATCCTATTCTCTGAAAGGATAAATGACATCTGGATGTGATGGCATGTGTTGCTTCTCTCATATCCTACAAATATCCTTTGGTAGATTTAAACTTTACCATTCACAAGCTTTCTTCCCTAGCTATTGCTGAGAATCCTAGTGATGTGGCTTATTATTGTGCTATAGATTCTAATGAATGTTACTCACATATCTCATGATATTTCACTGATTGTAATTTCCTAGATTCTACAAGTAAAAATGATAGAGCTAGGATTCATAAGCTAGCTGCAAGATACATTATCCTATCTAAGATTCTTTATAGAAAAGGTTATAATAGTCTTCTCCTTTGTTGTCTCAACAAAACCTAGATCCTAATTTCTCTTGAGTAGGCACATTGAGGTTCTTGTGGGGGGCATTTTGGTGGAGAATCTTTGGTTCAAAGGTTTCTTCGAATGTGATACTATTGGCAAACCATGGAAAATTATTCCTTTGTGTTTGTTAAAAAGTGTCATCAGTGTCAGCAACATAACAATTTGATCCATGATCCTGCACAAGAACATAGGTCACAAGTGGCCTCTTGGCCCTTTTCCTTATGGGGTTTGCATCTCATTGGTAAAATTTCCCCTCCTTCATCCCAAGGACATACGTTCATCATTATCACTATGGATTATTTTATGAAGTGGGTAGAAGTAGTTCCTCTTCAATCTACTATTGCTGAAGTAATCTGTCAATTTCTCTTAGAAAACATTATTTCTTGATTTGGTATACCTTCCACTTTGATTTCTGACAATGGTACCTCATTCAATAAAAAATATGTGAATAAATTTCTTGAGAAATATCACATCCAACATCATTTTTCAACACTTTATTGATGGACTTGAAAAGCACTGAGAGAGGTGGGGTAAATTGGTGACACCAAAAATGAAACTACTTCAAACACTAACTGATAGATGAACTTAACAAAACTTTTAAACACAATGCATGTAATCCAAAATCATATAACAACATCCAAAATAAGTAAAACATCCACCATAACACAAGTGTTTGTACGTGGAAAACACAAATAGGTAAAAACCATGGTGAGATGGAACTCACAAGTTAACTATCTGCAGTAATAGATAACTGACCAGTTAAGGTCTACAAAGTGCTCTGCTAGGAGCGAATCTTGTTACAGATCCCAAAGCTTGATTAGAATCTTATACCCTGTTAAAGTTAGTACCCTATTAGGAGTAATCTTAGTGGATGATTTCTGAACCCAAACTAATGGATCACCTTGTTAGAAGATTTATATAGTGAAGCTTGTTAGAGCTTACCCGGTTAGGGGATTTGAATTCTATTGTGATTTTTAGAAAACAACAAGATTGGTTTGATCTGTTTGAGTAGCACAATAGTTTCTTGATCAGATCCTTTTAAGCATAAACACTTCTCTTCTGCATACTCTGCAACTTAACTCTTTTTCTCTTTTGCATACAACATATCACTTTTTCTAATTATAAAATAATTCATTGAGATGTCAATATATAGACATTAAGATTTCATGTTGGCCATAAGAAATCATAACACAATTTCCTAGGTGCAGTGTATTTGGACAAGTGATCATAACGCATCACAAAAATACCACAAAAATTTGTCAATGGGATAACTCATCATGATTTGTGGTAACTCATCACAAAATCAACAAACACCAATTGAATCAATCAATACCGGTTTGAGTTAAATAAATAAACTATTATCCTTGAATCTTCTGATAGAATCTTTGCTTGATCTTCATCTTAATGTCGAGTAATTTGTATCCACTGGTTGTCTTCTAAACATATACCAGTTAACACAAAATACCGGTTTAGAGATAATCCTCTTAGTATAACTTCTATCATATAGGTTGTAGTATAATCAACTTGAAGTTATACCAGTAGACAATATAAACATATGTGTGTGTATGTGTTTCATCAATGACAACATATGATGAATTTATTACAATCATCATCAAGCCAACAATCTCCCCCTTTGGCATTGATGGAAACACTTAGAAAATTTTACACTAATACAGTTAATTGTGCATAAAAAAAAATCTACACATTTACACATACTCCCCCTTAATGCATACATTATACAAAATTTTCAAAAACACACATACATATTTCTATTCCCCCTTTGACAACAATGCCAAATTGAAAAAGCAATATATATATATATATATATATATATATATATATATAGAAAACTTGTATCAAAGTGTTCAACATATACAATAATAACTTAAATAAAATCAAAGTTCATCCATTCGCTAGTCTTATAAAAATATCATGAAAGTTCTGCTTCAACTATGATATGGCATTTGTCCATGTCGCTAATACATTCTCAGTGTACTCTTTTGTAGATATAAGTTGTGAATGGAATTCTTCCATTGAGTCCAGTGTACAGGTTTTAGGCATTGCTGAGATAGCTTATGCACTTGAGTAGGCTCTCTGTAATATGTCCACTTGTGATGTGAGTAGACTCTTGAGGTCCTTTAGAGACCAGAGTCTCTTTTCCTTCTCATGATCATAAATCTCTAACCTATTGTGCAAATCATCTACAGATTTGCTAAAAGCAAATATAGAGTCCTGAAATGGGATATATGCATTGCATATCCTTGCTATCTCTTGCTCTATGTCTATTTGTCTTTTAGTGATATCAGAATAACAAAATGAATTATTAGAGGTAGAAGCAAGATACTTTCCTCCTATTTAAATGCCTTTTCTCAACAAATCTTCATTATGTGACAGAGCCATTTTGCCAGTATCAATGTCCTTTGCAATTTTCTCCCCATACCTCTTCTTGTGACTTTTCTTAGCATACGTCTGCGTAGCTTCTTTAAGTGACATGACTTGATCAGATGCATCTCCAAATAATTGACCAAGTTTGTTAATAGGGGTGGATAGATGTGTTGTAGATGATTCTGGTAGCAAACCAGATATAATATGTACTGCATTCTAAATTGTTTCTATATCAATCCTTTGCTCTTTCAGTCTCTTCTTATGTGCTCTAGATTGCATGAAATTAGCAATATTCATCATTTTGGATGCACTCAAGTTGTTAACATCAATAGGCCCTGAAATGCCTAATGAATCATTATCATCCTCATCAGTCTTCAGAGTGACAAATGGCTTTGTTGATTCAAAGGATGTAACCTTAATGATTGCTTTCTCTTGATTCTTCTTAGTTTCCTTTTCAAAAGTTTGTGTGACAAAAATTTCCATAGAATCCTTCTGAGTTTCTTGTAAGACTGGTGGAGATTGGGGTTTCTCTAGTTGTTCTATTTCTGGTGGATTGTCCACTTTCAGTTGAGTTGTCGGTTTCTCAACTAAAGTAACCTATATATTAGTGGTTGTTGGAGGTTCCATATCTGGTGTGGTGTTGTCTCTAAATAGATAAACTAAATCCTGAACATCATCAACAACATGAATAATGGTGTCATCCTTCTTCTTGACAGGATAGACCTCATCATCTTGAACAATCTCTTCTTCATCCATTTCTGGTTGATTAACAACAGAGACAATATTAGCCTCATTCTTAGAGGATTGGATGAGCTCTTCCATCCATTTGATTTCATAGGTAGTTCGATGGGTCTCAGTTTCAATAATTTCCCTCTTTCCACTAAGTAACTTCAGTCTCCTTGGCTTATAAGCAAATTAAATTTTGTACTTATCAACCAAAGCACTTATTTCATCCGAAGAAAAATTGGGAAAATATTGTACAAATATCTCATGAATGATTTCTTTTTCCAATTGTATAGCTTCCTCCCATTTATCCAAAAGAATATTGTACAAAGAGATTGAAATAACCTTTTCCAGATCATGTGGAAATCTATTGTAATGACACAAATGAGTGATTATCTATTGAATGACTTACTTCTTCTCATCTTTAGTGAAGGAATCAAAATGCTCTTTTACATTGTCAAATCTAATCCTCCCTAGTGTCTTCATTGTTCTTTCAAAATGGGTTTCAAGCTTGTAAGATGCTATATCAATAGGCACAATTGCCTTTGGCACTTCCTTTATTGTCTTTTCTACTCTACCGGTGCTTTTATCTTCTTAGGTTCTTCTTCTATGTCAGTGCCCTCAAATTCTTCATTAAGAATTAACTTCTGACCTCTTTTCTTTGTCACATTCTTCTTCTTCTTTGTATAGACTTTAGGTGTCGGTTCCTTTTTGGTTTGGATACTCTGAGTCACCCTTGTATTCTTTATCACTAGAGGTGCTTCATCAGTTTTCTTTTTCTTTCCTTTTCCACTTGTGATAGGAGCAGTACTAGTTTTGCCTTGTGTATCCTAGAATACCACAATATCCAGTTTTGCCTTATTTTTGTCTTTAGGAGATGCTAATAGGTTATTAGCATAACCAACTAGTAAATCATGTTTCACCTCATAACTCATGTCTTCCATTTCCTCTTCTCTCAGCTCAATTGCTTGCATCAAACAAAAATCAGTGGTAACAGTAAAGACAATATCTTTTGCAAAATGACTTACCACATCTTTAGGAAATCTCATTCTCATGTTCATCTTCTTCTGAAACTCATTGAAATACTTATTCATAGCAGCAGGGAAAGTACTCTTTACAACCTTGATGTTGTTCTTGATTTGTGTTGATACCAGTAGGTCCTTTGACCATTCAATATCACCTATTCTTAGTAGCAAATTTTGAAAATAAAATAATAACCCAACCAATAGCCGACCATACTTGAAATTAAGACTATTGTCCTTCTTGATAGATTGCAAATTTAGAAATAATTTTTTCCTAATTGCCTCACAAAGATCATAATCTGCATTTTCAGCTATCATCTTGTAAGCGGTATGAATTGATGTAGATGGAACACTGTTTAGTCTACTGGAGTAAAATACCTGGTAGCCTATCACCATTGCTGCCAATTTCACAGTTGGGTCTTTTATATTGTTAACAGAAAAAGCACGCTTGTCAGATGTTGAATCGGTTAAAGAGAATACTATCTCTTTTGAAATTCGTCTTAACTCAGGTACTACACTGGCTAAGAAATAACCAGTTAGAGCCTAAATAGCTTCCTTGGTAATTGTGTGATTTCTCTCTAAGTACATGTTCTCACAATGAACCCGACTCAAAATTATTCTTATATGCTCATCCTCAAAATCTTCCAGAAAATAAGCGACGTTGTGAAAACCTTTCTCAAAAACCCTAGCATATTGTGTCTGAATCTTTCCATTATCATCATAGAGGGATTTTAACTGAGTGTAAATGTATAGTGATCCTAGATCCTCTATTTTACAATAAATATAACTTGACAAATTTCCTTTTACTAAAACTCGACTTGGAACATGTGATAATGCATTATATGACACAATTTGTTTTGCCTATGCAACTTCCATCAACTCAGATGTAATCATTAACCTTTCTACATACTTTGAAGATGATGTCATTGCAATTGAACAAGATTCAAAGCATGATTTTGAAAGAAATACCTTTTCTTACACACACTGCCTTGTTTTCCCGGTTGAACCTTCAAAGTGCACACCAATTGATCTTTTGCAACCTTTAAATCTACTTGATCACAAATCACAATGCAACTTCAATAATTATCAGCCAACAATCTTTCTTAGCTCAACAATTGCTCCAAATTTCTTTCTCAAGTGTGTTAGAGTAAAAATAATAAAGTAAAAACATGCTTTTATCCTTTTTACCTACTGCATTAAATGCTTGGTTGTTAGGGTTACAAAACCTAATTTCACCACTCAAGGAGAAAACCGGTTGATAACATATTGACAAAAAGTTATCAAAATTACATGCTTCAAAATTCTCTTACCACTCATTCATCTCAAGGGTTCCGAAGGTGGATTTACCATTAAGCTCCCCTTAGCCATATTGAAAAGGCTTAATTTACCAGTGCTAGGTTCTCTTCATTAGGTGAAGGAACAATTTCTTCTCCAAGTGAGTCATCACTTTTCTTCTTCCATATTCAATTCATTTCCTCTCTGGTTTCTTCAACATTAACTTTCTTCTTTCCTTTCTGATCCTTAGAAGGATTGACCGGTTTGCTATTTCTGGATCTACAAAATTTTTCTAAATGCCCCAATTTGTTACAATGATAGCAAGCCATAGTAGATGATTTCCAAGGTCCTGCATTTCCTCTCCCAGTTCTTCTTCTGCAGTTCATAGCTACATGACCAAAGTTATTACAGATGGTGCAAATAAAATTTGTTACCTTTTCCATCTCAAATGGACTAAACCGGTTGTCATAGGGTCTTTGCCAGTTCATGTTGACCCAGTTGTCAAAATTCCTCATCCAGTTGCCATTCGATCTTGGATGCATATGTGGTACATGATTATTTGCTCCATATCTGCACTCAACAGATCTATGTCCATACATTCTGCATGTGAAGCAATGACCTTCAAATTTCTTGGACACATACCTAGCATTAGTATTGTAGCTTGCATTTCTGTTAGGTTTGTCTTTACAAACATTTGTGGTGTGACCAAGTTTATGGCAAACAAAACAAAAAGGTTTAAATACCTTCTTACTAGTAGGCTTCTTGATCTTAGGAGTAGATTTGTTCTTAAGAGTGTTGCTCTTAGTATTGAAGGATCCACCTTTTTCAGTTGTATGAAAACCAAGTCTAGAGGTATCACCTTTCATCCTTTGTGATTGAATTTGTTCTTCAAGAAAGGTAGAACTCTTGTTGAACTTTTTGAGTTTCTCATTAGCTTCAGCAAGTTGTTTGGTGAGATCTTCATTATGCTTTGACAGGTTCTCTCTCAGAGATGATGCTAATTCAAGATTTAGCTGTAAGTTCTCCTTCTCTTCTCTTTCAGCATTCAAGTGCTCATGCAAGGTAGCATTTTCTTGCTTGATCTTGGTATTCTCATGACCTCTTTCCTTGATAAGATCCTCAACAACTCTTCTGGCTTCTAGTTCCCGACTCATGTGGATAGTAAGACCTTCTAGCTCTCTCCTCAGATTTATCTTTTCATTGTTTAACTTTTCAACCTCCTTAGGTAAAGCATCAATATTGGCTTCATCTGAAGAAATATTATCAGATATCCTTAACAATTATTTAGTAAGCTCTCTCCTTTTGACTTGTGAAGATTTCAGTTTGACCCTAAGGGTTTCAAGCTCATTTCTGCTAGCTTCTATCTCTCTAACCATCTCTAAGTAGCTCATGTCCCCCATGGTGGTTTCAAGGTTCCCTTCTAAGTGATTAGGCTTCAAATAAGTTTGGCTCTGATACCAATTGATGGACTTGAAAAGCACTAAGAGGGGGGGGGTGAATCAGTGACACCAAAAATAAAACTACTTCAAACACTAACTGGTAGATGAACTTAACAAAAATTTTAAACATAATGCATGTAATCCAAAATGATATACTAGCATCCACAATAAGTAAAACATCCACCATAACATAAGTGTTTGTACGTGGAAAACCCAAATAGGTAAAAACCACGGTTAGAAAGAACTCAAAAGTTAACTATCTGTAGTAATAGATAACTGATCGGTTTGGGTCTAAAAAGTGCTATGCTAGGAGCGAATCTTGTTAGAGATCTCAAAGCTTTATTAGAAGCATATACCCTATTAAAGGTAGTACCCTATTATGAGTAACCTTGGTGGAGGATTTCTGAACCCAAACTAATGGATCACCCTGTTAGAGAATTTATACAGTGAATCTTGTTAGAGCTTACCCGGTTAGGGGATTTGAATTTTGTTGTGATTGTTAGAAAACAATAGGATTGGTTTGATCTATTTGAGTAGCATAATATTTGCTTGATCAGATCCTTTTAAGCATAAACATTGCTCTTCTACATACTTTGCAACTTAACTCTTTTTCTCTTTCGCACATAACATATCACTTTTTCTCATCATAAAATAATTCATTGAGATGTCAATATATAGACATTAAGATTTCATGTCGGCCATAAGAAATCATAACACAATTTCCTAGGTGCAGTGTATCTGGACAGGTGATCATAATGCATCACAAAAATACTACCAAAATTTGTCGGTGGGATAACTCATCATGATTTGTGGTAACTCATCACAAAATCAACAAATACCAATTGAATCAATCAATACTGGTTTGAGTTAAATAAATAAACCGTTATCCTTGAATGTTCTAATAGAATCTCTGCTTGATCTTCATCTTTATGCTGACTAATGTGTATCCACTAGTTGTCTTCTAAACATATACTAGTTGACACAAATACCAATTCAGAGATAAACCTCTTAGTATAACTTCTATCATACCAGCTGTAGTAAAAACAACTTGAAGTTATATCGGTAGACAATAGAAACATATGTGTGTGTATGTGTTTCATCAATGACAACATATGATGAATTCATTACAATCATCATCAAGCCAAAATTTATTATCCTGAATATAATGATCAAGTTGACGCTTCTAATAGGATTATTGAACAAATTCTTCATAAGACCATAAATAATCATGGCAAGGATTGGCATTCTCAATTAACCTACGCTCTTTGGGACTATTAGACAAGTGTTCAATTGTTGGATTTCGTTTATCATTGCTAGTGCTAGGATATGTTGTTGTCATTGATGTCAACATATTCATGTGAGTTATTCCGATGAGTTTGGGAAGTTTTAGATCTGGTTTTATAGTTTGGTTGTGTTGATCACTGTTTTGTAGAATCCAGTATTCCCTCTGGTATATTCCACTGTGATCAGATCTTGTGCTGAGACTTTGGATTATTGTTTGGGATGATCTTGTGTATCTTCATTTTAGATGGTTTGTGATTTGGTGCTCTACAAGTTATCTTTCCTCGTGATAGTTGCTGATTGGTTGTGTTCTTGAGCTTTGAGACATTGACTGATGAAGATTTGAAAAGAGGTGTTGGTGCAACTATTCTGGATGATTCTAACATCCTTATTGGTGTTTCTTAATCAAATTAATCATTGTGCCCTTTTTTGGTTATTTCTATGAACCGGTGATGATTTGTGTGTTCTGCAGTATTTCTAGTGGTGTAGCATGTTGCGGTTGATCTTGGTGGATGTAATCATTTGGGAATTTGAATTAGGTCCATGCTATGTAATGTAAATTGCAATATTATTTTGGTGGTCGATCTTTGTATCATGTAATGTGTTTTTTATAATTATGAGTTGAGGGTTGAGGGTTTAGCTGACCTTCTATCAAGGTTGATGATTTATTCACCCCCCCTCTCTCAGTATTCCTTCTTGATTTATGCTAACAATTGGTATCAAAGCTAGATCCTCTGGTAGAAGCTTAATTGCTTGAGGAGATCCAGGATGGTAGCTCAAGGCATTATTTTCAAGAAGAACAGTCTGAGGTTTGATGGAAGCAACTATATTATGTGGAAGAAATGAATGGAGGTGCATTTGAAATGTCTTGGAGAATATTATTGGAAGATTACTAAGAATGCCTATGTTGTTCCTCAGAATGGACCATCCACTCTTGATGAGATCAAGGAAGTTGAATATTACATTAGAGAAAAGGAAGAATTGCTTAGTGAACTGACTAATTCTGAAATGACAAATACTATGGAACTTCAGACCGCACATGAGATCTTGTATGAAGGTGATAGTCAAGTGAAAGTTGCTAAGTTGTAAAGTTTAAAAGGAAAGTATGAGACATTAAATATGGTTGAGGATGAGAACATACATTCATACATGGCTAAAGTAAATGAGTATTTCCTTGGTATTAGATCTATCGGTGGAAAGATTGAAGAAGATGAGATTGTTGCTAAGGTGATGATATCTTTGCCTCCTGCTTATAAACATAAGGTTGCCGATATTGATGAAATATAGAGTGTAATTATAGTGACAAGAGATGTATTGGTTGGAAAACTTGTTGCATTTGAGTTGAGAAAATTTGGAGAATCACATGGAAAGTCAGAGACAACATTCAAAGCATCAGCATCTGTGTCCAGTAAGAAGAAATATGATCCTGATGAGTGCAGGATATCGAGAAATGAAAGAGAAAGAAAAGAGATAGCAGAGCAAGAAAGAGAGCTTGATGAGCTTGAAGCATTGATTTTCTAGAGACTACCTAAAGGTGTCAATAGGTATGATGGAAAATTACCCTTGAAATATTTTTCTTGTAACAAGATATGATATTTTTCTTCTAGATGCCCAAAGAGAATGACTAAGTATGATAGACATGACAAGTTTGATAGGAATGATAGATATGAGAAGCATGAGAAGTATGATAAGCCTTATAAGTCTAACCATAAGTTTAGGAACTAGAAAAACTGTTATTATGTTGTAGATGAGGGTGTTATGGATGAAGAATCAGAAGGAGATGAATTTGTGTTTATTGCCATTAAAGAGGATAGACCTATGCCTATTGATTCCACTAGTTGTTCTGTTGAGGAGAAAGCTTTAGCTACAAAGCTAGAAGAAAAAGGTGAGTGGGTGATTGACAACAATTTTTAACATCATATGATCGGTGAAAAAAATTTGTGATCATGGAAAGTTATGATGGTGGAATAGTTAGATTTGGAGATGACAAATCCTGTGTAATCCATGGGAGAGGTTCTATTTCTTTTGATGATATGCATAACACTGATGTTGTTTTGTATGTTGAAGAATTGAAGCATAATATTTTGAGTATTGGACAGATGGTTAATAAGGGTTATGATCTACAATTCAAAGATGGTAAATGCAAGATCTTGAATGCCTCCAGTATAGAGATTGCATCTAGGACTAAGACTAAAGGTAACATTTTTCATTTCAATACTAGTGAAAAAGGTTCTTTGATTGCTAAGATAGATGAGATTTAGTTGTGGAATAGAAGAATGTGTCATGTAAACTTTGATTCATTGATCAAGATCATTTATTCACAAGTTGTTAGGGATCTACCTAAGATTGTTAAACCAGCTAATCCAGTATGTAAGGAATGTCATTTGGGTAAGCAAACAAGGAATTATTTCAAGAGTAAATGGTATACATCAGATGGATTATTAGATCTTGTACATACTGATTTGTGTGAACCTACAAATGTTAGAAGTGTGAAGGGTGATAGATACTTTATGCTACTAATTAATAATTACTCTAGAATGATGTGGGTTGTCTTTTTGAAGGAAAAGTTAGAAGCATTTGAGAAATTCAAAATATTCAAAGCTAAAGTTGAAACTGAGTCTGGATTGAAGCCGAAGTGTCTGAGATATGATAGAGGTGGAGAATTCTATTCTGATGAGTTCAATTCTTTCCATGAGATGCATGGAATCAGAAGACAACTATCTTCTCCTAGGACCCCACAACAGAATGGGATTGTTGAAAGAAAGAACTGCATTGTTTTAGATGCTTCAAGAACCATGTTGATTGAAGGAAATATTCCAAAGGTCTACTAGAGAGAAGCTATTAGCACTGTAGTCTATACATTAAATAGAGTTCATATTAGAGGTGATACTGGTAAGACTCCTTATGAGCTTTGGTTTGGTCATGTTCCCACTGTGAAATATTTCAAAGTTTTTTGTAGCAAATGTTACATCAAAAGTGATGAAGATATAGGAAAGTTTGTTTCTAGAAGTGATGAAGGTATCTTTTTGGGATATTCTACAAACAGCAAAGCCTATTGGTGCTATAATAAGAGACTGACAAATATAGTTGAGAGTGCAAGTGTGAAGGTGGATGAAATCATTGGGAAGGAGATTAAAGCTTATGATGAAGGTCAACATGTTGTTTTAGATCCTATTCGGCCTGAAGAGCCTAAGGAGAATGATCTGGTAGAGATTGTGAATACGTATGTGTAGCATCATAAAATTGTGACCCTTGCAATTTTTGACCACATTAGGGTCCTCACACATGCAAATTGAATCCCTAAGCCTAATTGGAGACTAGAGAATTGTTTGAAAACTGCATCTTTCTTTCCCTCCGCACTACTCGAACTGCATCTTGTCCTGGAAAAAAGGGCAGTTTAGGGGCATGGTGCCCCTATCTGCCTAGGATAGGGCCATGGAACCCCTGTCCCTACCCTATTTTGGGGTAGGACCCTTTCCAATTTTGCATTGGAGGTTATACATTTAGCGATAAAACTCCTTGGTGTCAACCTGTGATAGAAAATCAGTTAGTTAACCCTAATTGAGAAGTATATAAGATGCATTCAGCTTCCCATTTGTAAGAAAAAAGGACAAGGAAAGCATTGGTAAGTTCATTAGATCATGAATTCAAGAATTCAAGCATCCCTTTCATGCATTGAGCATCTCAAGTCTCCTTTCAAGGATAGGTGTTGCATTCAAGTCAAGGATTCAACCATTGAAGAGGAGATTCATTCCAACATTCAATCAACATTTCTATCACAACCTCCCTTCAGGTGATTTACATTTGAGTCTTTCATTTATATTTACTTACAAGTACTTTCTTTCATCATTTGATTAATTCCAAAACTAGGGTTTGACTTGAAGGCAAACCCCCAATCCCAACCCCTTTTCCTCTCTTTTGTGTGTGTAGGTTGCAGGTGCGTAGCTGCACTTTTGAATTTGGACTCTATTTGTAGAGGCGGAAAAACCCTTTTATTTCACGGATTTTTTGGAGGACTATGTACACTTTCGCCATGGTTAGAGAAAATTTTCTGAAATTCATAGGGTCAGCTTCTGTGAGGCCTCACCTCGACTTAGTCTGACATTCAGTGGATTTTATATTTAGACTATTATGGATACTTTATTTTGATGCATTTTGAGACTTTGAACTTATATGATTTTAGGATTTGGATAACATTGCTATGATTGGATGATTTACTTACATGCTTTATGAGATAGAACACTACATGATTGTTAGATAGGACGATATTGCAATGATAGATGTCGTTATTGAATTTGCAAGATTTTACTCTGAATATAGAACTATGATGTATGTTTAGTTTATGTGAATTGGGATGAAATTGCTTATGTGAAATTGCTTGGTAAAAGATGTATTCAATCTGTGCAGATGAAATTTGTATGCAAGTAATGATGTGTATTGTTATATTATTGAATTGTATTATATATGGATATTTGGAGGCACTAATGTGTAAATTGAGATGCGCAGGAAATTTACCATGTGACCATGGAAAATTACAGAGAATCAAACCTAGACTTATGTATGTTCGTAAGCCAGGGTTGTCTATTTGGAGAGACAACACCCCGTTTGTGTTGTATTTTATTCGTAACAGTATATGCTGCATGAGTGTTAAGTGTTATTTAAATTTATTGTGTAAAAACCACAAGAGACAATTTCATGTTTTATTTTTGTAAAAATGTTTTATTTGTGTCACTTGACACATGTGTGGATTTAAATTTAAATGTTTTATTTGTGTCTCTTGGTGGGAAAGTGTTTAATTATAGTTCTTCTTAAATAAAATAATGTGTTGTCATAAATACTTTGGGAATATAATATTTGGGGTGGTCAACTTATGTTTGACCCGAAAATAAACTTCAGAGGGGTTTAAAATGGGTTAAATGAAAACCTAGAGGTAGTTTAATAGGGTTTCCTAAAGCCCATAAGGTATACCTAGGGGTTAGGGGTAATTTTAGGCAAGTTTCTACTTTATAATGATCTTTTTAACGCTTTAAAAATTGGCTTTTTTTGAGTTGTGCGAAAATTGAAAATTTAGAAGTTAAATCTAATTTAGTTTTTTCTTATTCGAATGGGAGTCTTTTTGCATTTTTGCTTTCTTTCCCTTTTGGTTTTTAGAAACTTGTGAGAACTCAGAGAATGAGCTTCTTAAGCAAGATTTTTGGGAATTGAAGGGTAATCACCCACTCTCCATTTTTGGAGAGAGAAGAAAATTTGAAAAGAAAATAATGTTATGGAATAGAAAAATTGATTAAGGGTAGAAGGAAAAAGATTCATGGATTGGGCAGCTCTTCATCAAATATCATAATACCTTTGGGCAGATTAAGGTTGGTTTCAGTTATTTATTATAATGTCTTCTCCTTGCTTGTGTCTGGAAGTTTGTTGGTGTAAGAAATCTGTGTTTCTTGAATGTTTTTGTTGATAAATCTTTTGGTATTTTTGCATTATGATTTGTGTTGTGTTTTGGGAGTTTTCCTCAAGACCTCTTACTCTTGGGAGAGAAGAGGATCTTGTGGGTGGTAGCAGTGACAACCCTTGAGTGAGAGACTCTCTTTTGAGAGTGATCACAAGGGATCTTTGTGTGACCCTTGCTGCATGGCCTGTTTGTGCAATGGGGGTCATAAGGAGGGATATAAGGCTAGAATGCCTTTGGGGGGCATAAGGAATAAGGGGTTGAGATTCTTGATATATTTATTGTGCCATGAGGTGGCTTCTTGTTTATTTCATACTTGCAGTTCTCCTCAGGGTATTGGTCCACTACCACCCTTTGAAAATGTTCATCACCAAAGTGTGGTGTTGTGAAAGCCAAGTTGGGAATGTGTCTGGAATATCTGTATGCATTGCTTTCTATGTGTTTGCCTGTTTGTTACCCGTCTAGGAATTGGTTCTCCGAGCTCGGGGGTGGCTACCAGTTAGCCTAGGCTGGGAGGTGAGCACTCTGTGGTCATATTGTGTTTATCTATTATGCAGGAAAGTCAGGAGAAAGAGAATAGGATCCATGAGAAAGATACAAAAGATTATTATTTGAAGATACTTAAATCCAGTTGCAGATAATTGTTTAAATTTGTTATTGAAGTATGCCTCATTCATAGAAAGGAGAAGCAAGTTGTAATTATTGAAAATAGACTTGAAGTTTTATTGTTGTGGCTATTCAAGAAACATCCTATAAATTGGTAGTATATCTTAGAGCTGTTAAAGAAAGAAAAAGAAAAGCTTGTTTTATTTCTACTTCTGGTTTTTAGTAAAAGAAAAGTTATTTTGAGTTGCATGCAAAAGCTTCTTTGTATTATGAAAAAAAAAAAGAATAGATTTCATTTAAATTTTATCTATATTTTACTTGTGGCAAAACAGGAGTTTAATTATGCTGAAAGATCTTAAGTATTTTAAAGAAAAAAGATGTTTTATGTAAATATTTTATTTGAGGAAAAATCAATGAATCTTTTTATTCTAGTGAGTATATTGTATTTCTTAAAATGTATTTCTAAATTGTATTTTTAGTTAGAGTTGATTAAAGAGCTTCTCATATATATATATATATGTATATATATATAAATTATATATATATATATATATATATATATATATATATATATATATATATATTCCTGAATTAACATAATGCTTTTCCCTTTGTTATATTAGTTTAAAGTTTTTGCAATGTAAATCCTTTTTTTTTTTTTAAATATATATTTATATTGAAATATTTACACCCTTTTTAACTATGATTATAAATTTATATAAATATAAATATATATATATAAATATATATTTATATATATTATATTTAAAAAAATAAATAAATTAAATTTTTAACAAAAAAAAGAAATTGTTTTTGGGTCCACGCGGACCCCACTGTGTGTACGCACAGTGAGGGCCACGCGGCACCCACTATGTCCACACATAGTGGAGCCGCTTCGGCTCCCATTGTGTGGACACACAGTGGACGGCCGCGGCTGCCACTGTGTGGCCACACAGTGGGGAGCCGCTAGCGGCGCCCACTGTGTGGACACACAGTGGAGCCGCAGCACCCACTGTGTGCCCACACAATGGCGCCACAGCCCTCCCCGCCTCCAACTTCCGTAACCTGCACAAAAAAAAAACATGGCCGCCTTGGGGTCTTCGGCCCAGCAAAAAATTTCCTGTTAAAAAAAAAAATGGGTTAAACCCTAGCCCGGGTGGGGCTAGGGCAGATGGATTTTAAAAATAATATGATAATTAGATTTGAAAATATATATATGAGAAAATAGAACCCTAATTAGGGTTGGGGAAATATGGATTAATATTTAGAAAGTTATTATGTTTTTGAATTAGAATTAAAATATTTAAATTATATGTAATATATATATATATATATGTATGTATCTATATATATATATATGGATATATATATATTTATATGTATATATATAAATTCTGGTCATAATTTGGATTAAGTATTTAATTATAAATATATATATATATATATATATATGTATATATAAATATATATATATATATATATTTATATAATTTTGGTTATAATTTGAAGCAAGTAAAGTGAAATAAATAAATTATCAGAGGTAAGCCTAGCTTTTATAATTTTAAATGTATTTAATAATGTCCCGTGTAATTTAATTAGAGTATTTAAAATTTAAATTGGATGTTTAGACTTTATGTCTTATTGGAGATTAAATTAATTTTTCCTCTCCTATTCCTTTAGCGTGATTGATTTAATAAGCCTAATGGCTAGGTATCTCGAGGAGATAAAATTAAACCAGTTAGTTTTCTGCAGATAATATTTAACAAACTCGAATTTAATTATGGAAATTTCTATAACGCTTGTCGTGTGAGTGAACTTGTTAATTAATTAGTATGTTTTAAAATAAAATTTGTTCCATTTTTGCCCTAAATTTTGGGCATGACAGCTTCGTCTCAACATATTATTGCTAGATCCAGGTGCACAAATTCATCCTACACTTCTATCTTGAGTTATAATCATATCTTTGTCACTTTTTCACTTGGTCATAAGTACACAATTCAATCAATTTAAATCTCATTCCAAAAGAGGGAATTTGTTGGAAATTGATACTCATTTGGTTGGTTTCAATATGTTGTCATTGATGGCAACATGTTTCGGTTTCATATTTTGGCTTAGTGGTGTACCGATAGACACTTCATCAGTACTGGAACCGACACCAGCACTGACAGGTATCTTCACTGGTTGGAAGGAATTCTCTAGTTCCCAGAATTACATGCCGACATGGTTCACATTCAGGTTAGCAGTATTGGAGGCCGACATCATTTGGGAGATTCAGCATCGACAATTGATTTTGATATATATGTATTTATATAATTGATTTGGCATGTATATTCATATTGTAATTATCTTTGTAAGCCAACATAAGCCATGATGGATTGTAAAGGGTATATAGGTTAGTTTATTAGATCATTTTGTGATATGTAAGGATGTGGAAAAAGGATATGCGAGATATATGAGAGAGATCATGTATGTGAGGATGTCTATGTAAGAGGGTATTCCGATAAGGGTTTAGGGTTTTAGACTGGAACAAATAGAGCTTAACTGGAACTATATTCAAGCATTAAAGATGCTATCATTGTAGTTTAATCATTTCTCCAGGTTGTAGTCTGGATTTATATGTAGTCAGTGAGACTCTTTTTGTGATTGGGCAGTGTCTTGTTAGGACCTGGGAAGGACAACTGAGAGGGAGGGGTGAATCAGTTGTGACCCAGTTATAAATAAATTATAAACCAAATGCAAATTATGCCAACTTAAACTTAGTGTCAGAAAATGAGATTTAAGTGTCGATAAAATAGATTAATAGTTATAGCAGTACTAGTTTAACTTAATGCATGAAACATAAAGACAAACAACATCCACAACACATGACACAAAGATTTTGACGTGGAAACCCAGTAAGGGAAAAACCACAGTGGGAAACCTTACCCACAATCAGATGATACTACTACAGATAGTAAGTGTATACAAATGGGGTCTCCACATGCAGAAAGGCCAACCGCCTAGAGCTCACTGCTCAATCACAAAATAGGAGTCACACTGACTACAATTGGATGATTAAATCCAATGATAATGTATTGCTCAAAATAGCATCTGCAATGCTGGATTCAGTGTCAATTTAAGCTCTGAACATGAGTGCCAATAACCTTCCTTCAACCTTAAAATAATGTATGCATGATTTGCACAAGGATCTACTTATTTTCTCTCTTCAATATCCGAACACACTCATACCATATCCGATTCGATCTTCAACAAGATCTTACAATCATATATACAAAACCTAAGACCAAATGTATAGGTCAGCTCAACAGAGATATTACAATTAAATCAATTACAAAATAAGTCTTGATGTGATACAACATGTTGTCTCAATACATTTACCACATTATCCAATCAATATACCATTTCCAAAACATGTCATGCTGATCTGGAATAGATAACATGTATCGGTCCATAACCTAGACATATCTGCTGGTAAAGGCAAATCTGTCAACCCGATTACACCAATAAGAAAAATACCAAATCCAAACATCCAATCCATGGCTTCAACATAACCAAATGATCTCTAAGTTATCATTGTTGTTGGTGAACCATATAACCTACTAGTGAACACATATCGGTGATTGTGCATAAGCCACTAACCATACTGGTGAACACAATATAGACCTCCAAGAATATAAGTATTGATATCAATGGAAATGTCAATGCAACACATGATGAAGTCATCCATAATAACAACAATCTCCCCCTTTGGCATTGATGGCAACACTAGATGAAAAAACATCTAAGTGCCAAAAACATAATGCCAAAAACCAATAAACCAACAATCTCCTAAAGATAGATCAATACAAAGTTTTGTAATAGAAATAGAAACCAAAACCAAAAATACATATATCTAAAGAGTGTCTCTCCCTCAATATTTTTCATAGATATCTCTCCCCCTTTGACATCAAATGCCAAAGTAGTTAAGAATTCAAAACATAACATTTAGCCAACTACTCCCCCTAAGAAGTAGCTCTCCTTCATCAAATCTGGAAAAAGATTTTTTTTGTTAGTCCCTATCGGTTTGATGTCAATCTTCATTATTCAAGTCTCTGCCAGTGGGGAAATTACCCCAAGATGCTCTCTGATATATTCAAATTTTTCCTTAGGCAAAGGCTTTGTAGAGATATCTGCAATTTTCTCTTTAGTATTCACATAAACCAATCTCACTTCATTTGCTTCAACTTTCTGTTTCAAAAAATTGTACTTAATAGAAACATGCTTTGTCCTAGAGTGAAATACCGGATTCTTTGATATATCAATTGTTGTTGAATTATCACAAAAAATAATTATTGGTTCTTTGCATTTTAGCTTTATCCTTCAACATTTGCTTGATCCATAATACCTTAGTATAATTAGTTGTTGATACAACATATTTTGATTCTGCTGTTGATAGTGATATATGTAATGCCCCGCCAGGAAACCCCGAAGGGATTAAGCCATAACACAAGAATTGAGTGCAAATTTTTTTATTTTTTTTTAATAAAAGTTACAACACAGAAGATGCAACAAGATACCAAAGATTCAGTTTGCATAGCGGAAGACTTCAACTAACACCTAAAGAGTTTCCCAACGAGATTACTTAAATTTCACAATTCATTTAACTCACACAATTAATCCATTAAGCTGAATATCTTAATAACGAGATAATTCATAATCAGGATAATTTCTTTCAAAGGACGGAAATATAAATCACAACAAAGATTCATCCATTAAGATCCATTCATCAACCTCATTCAAGCTTTTCAATTTAAAATTACAAACCCTACATCTACATTTTCTAATACACTAGGATTTCATCATGACATAAGAGATCCTTACAAGCATATTAAATTCCTTAACAACAATTGAATATAATTCATTACTCTAAGATACATTATTCCATATTCCAACTTATTGCATTAAAAGGACGATTTCACACATGCATTACGACAAATCGCATCTCAACCAATTATGCATTCGATCCACATGGCATTCAAGATAGAACTGAATATAAGCATTTAAGGTTAATTCCATTTATCCACTTAACCATTTTAACATAAGCAAATCATACATGATAAAGCTGAATAAAGGAAACATAAGAGAATCCATCACATAACACCATAATGATCTCGGAGTTCACCCCTAAAGGGCTACATCTCCGGGTCTGCTCAACTGCATGACCCCTCTGATAATTAATAACATTAAGAATACAAGAGGTTACACTATACAATCCAGCCATCAAGGTGATACATAAGCAATATACAACGACCACAACGGTCAATAATACATAAACGATCCTTACAAAGAACAGGATCCAGCTGAACATAATCAAAGCTAAAATAAGAGGTCCAAGAGAGCGTCCATAAAACTGAGCCATCACCACCCAAGGTCTAACATGAAACCAACACTCACAAGGGCAGAGACAAAGGATGACTCTCAAAGGTACTCAAAATAGGACAAAACGACAACACACTAGCGAACGTAGGGACAAGTGTCATCACACAACCTGGTATGGATACCATGGCAAGTCTTCATAGGTCCCGGTCCCGTACACTGGGTTACCCTGGCAACCTAATCCGAACTTCCGGCCCATCCAAGTCTCATGTGGACCCACACATCCTCTCGTGAAGACAAGGAAGATGGTTTTCCATTTCAGGCCTTCTCACAGCATGTCGAATCTATGATAGCATTCGTCCCATGTGTGAGGCACATTATCTTATTTAGAGATTATATTCTAATCTATTTAAGTTATCACTTATTACACTCACTTTCGATGGGTTACCCAGCAGCCACTTTGGGCGCGGCCCCCAATCGAAAGCCACTTTCCCATACGACACTAGACGAAACTCAAACGAACTCAAAACCAAGGGATACACATGGTCAAACGAACGAAGTTCAAGAAGAGAGAAACAATCATCTGGTCAAACACGATTCAAGGGTAATCACTTACCAACGGTACTCTAACTAGAGACCTGACCAACAACGGTCAACCACAATCATCATTCGACTCACACACAAGGAGGATATGATCAAGATGACACTACCACAATACAATAGTCAACTCGGAACAGAGGACTGAATCAGGTACACCAAATCATTTCATACGATAGGGACCTATCAACAAAGCAAAACATGCCTTTTCATAATTTAAGCGAATACAGCAATTAAACTCGCAAGGCAATAAACAAGAAAGGACAATATTCCTCAAATTGATTTAAACATTAAAATCGATCAAGTTTTCTACATGATCTAAAACAGATTACAGTTATCTACCTCAACTAGGGATAAGTTGTTCTTGGTTTTCTAACTCGTCAAGGTTCAAAGCATAGAACAGACATATGAGCCATAATGAGTTTTTAAACCAAATTCGTATTAATTAAACTCAGACAACCATTATACAATTAAAATAAGATATTCAATCTCCAACAAAACATCATAGACATACTGGTCTAAATTCAATCTCTACAGATTCATATTTTCACGCCCAGTTGCTCTATACGGATCACATAAATATAATATAAGAAGGGAATCCAAATGAAGATAATCATTTTCAAAATCCAAATCTTACTTCCCCTACGCACGTATAGAAGAAACCGAATTCAACTGTTAATTAAAGAGTATATTTATCAATCCATGAAAAAAGAATATACACAAGTAATAACTAAAAGGGCACAAACACCCAACTAATTATTAATTAGTATATAATTATTAATCTTAATTAATAATATATATATATATTACCAAAAATTAATGCACTTCCCAAATTCACTATAAATATCGATTACCTTAAAAAAAATCCATGAACTTCCACATTTTCCATCATTTAAGACTTAGCTCAAAAACTTCATTAAATAGTATTATAACATTATATATTTTTTTTTCTTAAAAAAAAAATACATAAAAAAAAACATTGTTAAAAAAAAACTAATTTAAAAAGAAACGCGTTTTATTAGGGCGAGGGCCGCCATGCCCTAACCCTAGCCGAAATAAAATGAACGCCCAGGCCCAATTTCATAATGAACATAAATTTTGATAAAAATAGTTCGAAAATGATATGTATTTTTCTTTTAATAAAACACACAGGTTCAAAATTAACAAGTTCGTTTTAAATGAACTGTGTATTGGGAAACAAGATATTTGATGATAACCATTTCTTTCCCAAACACAAACAGGTTTTAACACCCAAACGATAAGAGGAAAACAACATCTCAAAAACATTTCCAGCCAAGCTGGTTAATCCACTAAATCAATCAAAACATGAAGACATCCAACTCCCATTTCCATTTTAACCATTAACTAAAATTGGGAATTGAATCCTACCTGATCTCGCGTTCCTGGCAAGATCTGTTGAGAGTCTAGATCTCCAGCTCCCAAATCCTTCCTTCTCCCTCCAAAATCCTCCAATTTCATCTCCAAAATCTTTCCCAACCAAAAATTCCTCCAAAAATGTCCCTCCCTCCATTTTTCCCCAAATTTGGGTTATATGGAAGAGTTGACCCAAAATTTCTATTTTGGAAATAAAAAAAAACTTTATTTATAAATAATTCACAAAATTAATCCTTTCTCACAAACACAACAAATTTACTTGCCTTTTCAATTCAAAATTCGATTTCTCATCTAATCAAATTTAACCTTTCGATATAATAATCCAACATAATGCAATTAAATCTATTGCGATAAAATATAAAACTTTCTTTTTCTACAGCATAATTACGATGCATTAAATATTCCAAATCAATCATTAAATCAAATTTGCTTCCAATTTAAAATAGGCAATTCATTAACAACGAAAATCGCATAACGAATACCTGATTAATTTAATCCATTAATCTTCACTGCACAAACGCATAAATACTCAACATAATTACTAAGGACTAATTAATCAATCACACCAGGCACGCAAATCGAGAAAGTCAACCAAACAGACGACTCGCAAACCCAAACAAAGAGGGATTACCGACGACGGCTAACGATGCTCATTAGAGCACGACTAAGGTCAACTAGGGTCTTACGACCACCTAATCCAACTCTAAGGATTAAAAGGTACACTCAAACCTGTACATCCAGGTGAAGAAGAACCTCGCACTCATGCGGCGTTGTACCTGAAATTTCCTGCAACCAAAGAACATACATGCATACATATATAATAACTTAATGAAAGCGTTAGCTCAATATTTTTACCACGAAATAGGTACACTAACAACTTGCATATACTAGTGCGAAAATCCCATCCACAGCTATGCATTAAATCAAGCATCTAACTATAACATAATATTACGATAAACTAATCAAGATTAAGCCAAGGTTAGAAATAGACTAGGGTAGGGGTACTACATTCTCCCCCCCTAGGTTCCGACTTACTCCTGGAAGTCGTAAGGCTAGATGGAGAACATGTCATACGCATCAGCCCTGAAACTCATTCAACAAAGATCAAATTGCACATAGAAATCTTTCCATAAACAAATGAAATATTATTGCAAAATCCTTTACAAACGCCATAATCCATTGGCAAGATACATCTAAAACCATACATTCCTTAAAATATTCTAGGAATTATCCACAATCATAGCAGAGAAAACAGGAATTTTCTTCCATTCATTACACCAAATTAAAACATTACAAAGAGGTAAACAACAATTACCATAATCATCGACCAAAAATGACAATAAAACATGCCATCAAGGTCAATTTCCTTTACCAATCCATCTTTATCATAAGATTTAATAACATAGAACTAGCTCAAAATATCAACTTCTACAGCCAAATTAGCTTTCATGAAATAAGAGCAACAAAATAACTCAATTGTTTACACTTGCCAGGCATAAGAAAACCTTTCCAATGACTATGTCCCATAACATAGCGACAAGTTAACACAATTTACTCCATGATACAAATAATAACCATCCACATAATTGGAATGCATAACAGAAAAGGCCACATGTGAGCATGTCTAATGCTCGGTCAAGGATAACATGCACGATCAGCATCTCAATGCCTGATCCCAGAACAACAATATGATCATAAATATCCAATATCTCACTCAAGGACTCGATGGTGCTAGGCACACCACAGCGGTGCTACCTTCCATACAAGACCTTTGTGAATATCCCTTGTTGAACAAGGTGGTTAGCCTCCAAGAGATAGTCACCACACATAGGTAGGTAGTGGGTACTAGCTGCGTCACAGCCTCACATACCCCCTATCCTCACGGTTCCCTATATCAACTTCCTCACACACACTCTACCAATTCTGTATCATACGTCCTTGGAGAGGAATTTCACATATCGACACAAGACTAGCATCCGAAAACAATAATGATAAACCAGTTTAGCCACCAAAGTACAGGTGAATAAAGATAATAAATCATCGATTCCAACAATAAGGTAAGAAAATAATCCGGAATTTCAACACCAAATAAAAGTGCAAAAGATCACAAGATCGTGGCCAAACCTTCAAAGTCAAGGTAAAATAAATTGCTGATCCCCAAAGAAATATAAAGAATATCACAACTGCACATAACAGCACTGTGTGACTAGCATCTAGCCACCAACGAGGAAGGAAGGAACAATTGACTAGCTATTGCAGTAGCTCATCATGTGGTGCAACATAGTCACACTATCCACATGGCATGGCGGTATGCACCTCAACATCACCCCGCATCACGTCGTCACGTGGCATGGCAATACCCCAAGTGGAGAAAACACACAATGGACGTATCCCGCATGGTAGTGCACCTCGCGGAAAAAGCACGCGCAAGCCACATCTCGCATAGCGACGTATCTAGAAGGATACTCGCCGTAAGTCAAAGGTATACATGACTATGGTCCACCCACATGCCCACCAACACATACTAACTGGCAGCACATGTGAATAAACCTACCTTTCATGAAGACAAGGCAAAGGATCCTCCAAATCATACCATCACTATACACAAGAATCACCATCCAAACTGCTCAAATAAGGAAGAGGAATAGGCTGACACACATAAACCTATAAATAGGTTCATCAAAGGGAAAGTATTGAGTACACCTTGATACAGTTTAGTAGTACAACTATATCATTCCTCGAAGTAGAGAAGCTAAAGTCACTTCGCGCTGACATTACTCGTACGCCAATCCATACTATTCAAGGAACGGTCGCTTCGAATACTACCCCTTAACATACTGAGTTACCCACAACCCGAGGTTTGGTACTCAGTAGGGAAACAAATAAGCAACATTACATAAACAGTATGGTTTCCCATACTCATAAGCAACATATCCTCCATGGTTGATTACTTCACCAATCCATGGGCACATATAATGAGCACTGGTTTCTTACAACACACACAAATACACCAGTACTGGTTTAATCACATTTACGGGGAGTACTTTTCAGTACGCTAACATCTATTCAAGGAAGATTTAATTATGCTTTCTACATAAATGACTGAATCAAGTTTACTCTAGATTCAAGTACTGAAATTATTAACAATTCACAATTATATAAGGAAATAACATCATTCCTAGATCTTTCTCGAATTTTACTAAGCATTCATAACTAAATTACTAGCTAGGCAAATACATTTCTTAAAGCTTAAGACTTTCATCTATCACTATGAAGCCAAAAGCAGTAGTACAGTTTCACATGTTTTATAAGCATTCTATTTAAATCAATGCACTCTTTATTATCATTTCTAAAAATCTCAGGATTAGGCAAAGAGAAGGGAAAGAGAGTTTGATAACCAAACTATTTCCTACGAAGACACAAGATCAATCAAGGTCATGCTATAATATTAAATTTCTCACTATAAGCCTATCATTAATTACACGGTTTTCATTTCGCTACCGATTTAGAAAGACGACAATCAGCCGAACAAAAACATTTCCAATATTTATGGTTGCAACAGGAGGTTCTAGTTTTCCAAACAAAACAGAGATCAAGAGAGGCAATCTTTTCAATAATGCAAGACCTCTTAAGAACACTCACTTGTAATAATACAATTCAGACACATGTCATAATTTGCAACCTATTAGAGAAGATCACATTACGATCAAAGATAAGCAAAGAGCTATTAACCAAATAAAACATATTAATGCATGCACATCAAACAAGCTTTTCATTCGCACTTTCTAAACACATTAGGGTAATTCCACATACCCAAAAGCGAGTTCAATGGAGCATTTGCTAAAATACATCTTCAGTCAAACTGGTTTAATGAAACACATAAGTTTCAGAAAACACATAAAACAATCTTTCAGGGAACACATTAATACTTTCTCGAAGCTACAATAACATGCTCCTTTTAACACTTTTTCTACAAACCAAGCAGTTTCACATAATTCAACTATTCGCATAGCAATGCACCTTTCTAAGGTAGAATTTAATCATGCTACTCCTACAACATACACATGGAGAATTCCTTAAACGTACACATACAGTTTTCTCCCATTCACCCAAATAAATTTTTAGACCCATAGCCCTTTAATAATCTACAAACATAAGCTTCATAAGGCTCGCTCAAGGGTTCAAGAAGTCACACCCTTTTCTCTCTTGCAAACAAGAAAACTCGAATCAAAGGTAATTACACATATCTTAATCATTTCAATTTCCAGAAAGAGAGAGAGGAATGGCGATAATCATTTAATTTTCTATAAAATAAGCATTCAATAATTTCCATACTAGTCCTTCAAATGGACAACATAAGCTAGATCATAATCTTAAACAATCACAATACGCACTTTCAGATTCAAGACAAGCACGGACCGACCCAAATGGATTGGTCTAAAGAGTTCAACACTCAAAAAGGAAGGTACATACGACTCTCTTTCAAAATAAGAGAAATCGTAGACCAAGACATCAATAAGCACACAATGCACAAATAAGCACTCAAACACCAACATCAAGAAGGCGAAAACAAGGTGTGAACACACATGTTACACACCAGCTAAGGTCTGCTCAATCACTCACATGCAAAGGAGGACAAGCATACACATAAGGTCGATACACCTCACACCAATAGAGGGCACACGGGACACCAGAGATCCCAATGTTTGCAACATGGGCTCTGATACCAAATGTAATGCCCCGCCAGGAAACCCCGAAGGGATTAAGCCATAACACAAGAATTGAGTGCAAAATTTTTTATTTTTTTTTAATAAAAGTTACAACACAGAAGATGCAACAAGATACCAAAGATTCAGTTTGCATAGCGGAAGACTTCAACTAACACCTAAAGAGTTTCCCAACGAGATTACTTAAATTTCACAATTCATTTAACTCACACAATTAATCCATTAAGCTGAATATCTTACTAACGAGATAATTCATAATCAGGATAATTTCTTTCAAAGGACGGAAATATAAATCACAACAAAGATTCATCCATTAAGATCCATTCATCAACCTCATTCAAGCTTTTCAATTTAAAATTACAAACCCTACATCTACATTTTCTAATACACTAGGATTTCATCATGACATAAGAGATCCTTACAAGCATATTAAATTCCTTAACAACAATTGAATATAATTCATTACTCTAAGATACATTATTCCATATTCCAACTTATTGCATTAAAAGGACAATTTCACACATGCATTATGACAAATCGCATCTCAACCAATTATGCATTCGATCCACATGGCATTCAAGATAGAACTGAATATAAGCATTTAAGGTTAATTCCATTTATCCACTTAACCATTTTAACATAAGCAAATCATACATGATAAAGCTGAATAAAGGAAACATAAGAGAATCCATCACATAACACCATAATGATCTCGGAGTTCACCCCTAAAGGGCTACATCTCCGGGTCTGCTCAACTGCAAGACCCCTCTGATAATTAATAACGTTAAGAATACAAGAGGTTACACTATACAATCCAGCCATCAAGGCGATACATAAGCAATATACAACGACCACAACGGTCAATAATACATAAACGATCCTTACAAAGAACAGGATCCAGCTGAACATAATCAAAGCTAAAATAAGAGGTCCAAGAGAGCGTCCATAAAACTGAGCCATCACCACCCAAGGTCTAACATGAAACCGACACTCACAAGGGCAGAGACAAAGGATGACTCTCAAAGGTACTCAAAACAGGACAAAACGACAACACACTAGCGAACGTAGGGACAAGTGTCATCACACAACCTGGTATGGATACCATGGCAAGTCTTCATAGGTCCCGGTCCCGTACACTGGGTTACCCTGGCAACCTAATCCGAACTTCCGGCCCATCCAAGTCTCATGTGGACCCACACATCCTCTCGTGAAGACAAGGAAGATGGTTTGCCATTTTAGGCCTTCTCACAGCATGTCGAATCTATGATAGCATTCGTCCCATGTGTGAGGCACATTATCTTATTTAGAGATTATATTCTAATCTATTTAAGTTATCACTTATTAGACTCACTTTCGACGGGTTACCCAGCAACCACTTTGGGCGCGGCCCCCAATCGAAAGCCACTTTCCCATACGACACTAGACGAAACTCAAACGAACTCAAAACCAAGGGATACACATGGTCAGACGAACGGAGTTCAAGAAGAGAGAAACAATCATCTGGTCAAACACGATTCAAGGGTAATCACTTACCAACGGTACTCTAACTAGAGACCCAACCAACAACGGTCAACCACAATCATCATTCAACTCACACACAAGGAGGATATGATCAAGATGACACTACCACAATACAATAGTCAACTCGGAACAGAGGATTGAATCAGGTACACCAAATCATTTCATACGACAGGTACCTATCAACAAAGCAAAACATGCCTTTTCATAATTTAAGCGAATACAACAATTAAACTCGCAAGGAAATAAACAGGAAAGGACAATATTCCTCAAATTGATTTAAACATTAAAATCGATCAAGTTTTCTACATGATCTAAAACAGATTACAGTTATCTACCTCAACTAGGGATAAGTTGTTCTTGGTTTTCTAACTCGTCAAGGTTCAAAGCATAGAACAGACATATGAGCCATAATGAGTTTTTAAACCAAATTCGTATTAATTAAACTCAGACAACCATTATACAATTAAAATAAGATATTCAATCTCCAACAAAACATCATAGACATACTGGTCTAAATTCAATCTCTACATATTCATATTTTCATGCCCAGTTGCTCTATACGGATCACATAAATATAATATAAGAAGGGAATCCAAATGAAGATAATCATTTTCAAAATCCAAATCTTACTTCCCCTACGCACGTATAGAAGAAACCAAATTCAACTGTTAATTAAAGAGTATATTTATGAATCCATGAAAAAAGAATATACACAAGTAATAACTAAAAGGGCACAAACACCCAACTGATTATTAATTAGTATATAATTATTAATCTTAATTAATAATATATATATATATTACCGAAAATTAATGCACTTCCCAAATTCACTATAAATATCGATTACCTTAAAAAAAATCCATGAACTTCCACATTTTCCATCATTTAAGACTTAGCTCAAAAACTTCATTAAATAGTATTATAACATTATATATTTTTTTTTCTTAAAAAAAAAATACATAAAAAAAAACATTGTTAAAAAAAAACTAATTTAAAAAGAAACGCGTTTTATTAGGGTGAGGGCCGCTGTGCCCTAACCCTAGCCGCAGGGTAGCTCGCAGGCGGCGCCGCTGCGGTGCCCGCAGGCTCCGCGGCGCCCTGCGGCCACCGCGGACCTGCGGCCATCGCAGTGTGCCGCGGCCGGGGCTTTCAACGCTAGCGGGGGAGGAGCATGGGACGGGGAGAGGAGAAAGGGGAGGAGCGGGGGAGAGGGGAGGCGGAGCGGGTGGAGCTCCGCTCCCCGCCTCCACTCCCCAAAACTTTGGTTTCATTAAAAAGAAAACTCGCCCAAGCTGAAATAAAACTCACTTCCAGGCCGAAATAAAATGAACGCCCAGGCCGAAATAAAATGAACGCCCAGGCCCAATTTCATAATGAACATAAATTTCGATAAAAACAGTTCGAAAATGATATGTATTTTTCTTTTAATAAAACACACAGGTTCAAAATTAACAAGTTCGTTTTAAACGAACTGTGTATTGGGAAACAAGATATTTGATGATAACCATTTCTTTCCCAAACACAAACAGGTTTTAACACCCAAACGATAAGAGGAAAACAACATCTCAAAAACACTTCCAGCCAAGCTGGTTAATCCACTAAATCAATCAAAACATGAAGACATCCAACTCCCATTTCCATTTTAACCATTAACTAAAATTGGGAATTGAATCCTACCTGATCTCGCGTTCCTGGCAAGATTTGTTGAGAGTCCAGATCTCCAGCTCCCAAATCCTTCCTTCTCCCTCCAAAATCCTCCAATTTCATCTCCAAAATCTTTCCCAACCAAAAATTCCTCCAAAAATGTCCCTCCCTCCATTTTTCCCCAAATTTGGGTTATATGGAAGAGTTGACCCAAAATTTCTATTTTGGAAATAAAAAAAAACTTTATTTATAAATAATTCACAAAATTAATCCTTTCTCACAAACACAACAAATTAACTTGCCTTTTCAATTCAAAATTCGATTTCTCATCTAATCAAATTTAACCTTTCGATATAATAATCCAACATAATGCAATTAAATCTATTGCGATAAAATATAAAACTTTCTTTTTCTACAGCATAATTACGATGCATTAAATATTCCAAATCAATCATTAAATCAAATTTGCTTCCAATTTAAAATAGGCAATTCATTAACAACGAAAATCGCATAACGAATACCCGATTAATTTAATCCATTAATCTTCACTGCACAAACGCATAAATACTCAACATAATTACTAAGGACTAATTAATCAATCACACCAGGCACGCAAATCGAGAAAGTCAACCAAACAGACGACTCGCAAACCCAAACAAAGAGGGATTACCGACGACGGCTGACGATGCTCACTAGAGCACGACTAAGGTCAACTAGGGTCTTACGACCACCTAATCCAACTCTAAGGATTAAAAGGTACACTCAAACCTGTACATCCAGGTGAAGAAGAACCTCGCACTCATGCGGCGTTGTACCTGAAATTTCCTGCAACCAAAGAACATACATGCATACATATATAATAACTTAATGAAAGCGTTAGCTCAATATTGATACCACAAAATAGGTACACTAACAACTTGCATATACTAGTGCGAAAATCCCATCCACAGCTATGCGTTAAATCAAGCATCTAACTATAACATAATATTACGATAAACTAATCAAGATTAAGCCAAGGTTAGAAATAGACTAGGGTAGGGGTACTACAATATACAAGTCTGCTTCATACTGATCCATGAAATCTATCTTGTGTGGAGAAAGAATGCATCGCCAGTGGTACTCTTTCTGATCATCTACATCTCCTGCCCAATTTGCATCAGTGTATGCACATAAATCAAAATTTTCATCTTTAGGATACCATAAACCAAGATTTGTTGTGCCTTGTAGGTACCGAAAAATCCCTTTCACTATTGATTCATGATTTTCTTTAGGATTGCTTTGAAATATTGAAATAATACTTATTGCATTCATTATATCAGGTCTAGTTTGTGTCAAATACAGTAACCCTCCAATCATAGATTTCTACCTTGTCGAATTAATAGGAGCTAAATCATCATTCAATGTCAATTTATTAGTTGTATTTATAGGAGTACTTATCGGTTTGGAATTTTCCATACCAAATTTCTTCAAGAGCTCCTTCAAGTACTTTGTTTGACATATGAATATACCTTTATTTGTTTGTGAAATTTTCAAACCTAGAAATTTTTTTATCTCTCCAATCATAGACATTTCAAATTCTTTTTCTATCTGGTTAGCAAAGTCTTTACATAATCCATCTTCACCTCCGAAAATGATATCATCCACAAATACTTCAGTAACCAAAATATCATCATTGGTAACTTTGTAATACAAATTGATGTTAGCATTACCTTTTGTGTAACCAAGGTTCACAAGATATTTATCCAATCTAGCATACCAAGATGTGGGAGCTTGCTTCAATCCATATAAAACTTTCCTTAACCTGCAAACCATATCCTTATTATATGTCAAAGAAAATCCATCAGGTTGTTCAATGTAAACTTCCTCCTCAAGATCTCCATTCAAAGATGCTCATTTTACATCCATCTGATAAACTTTGTAGTTCTTATGAGCTGCAAATGCAAGAAATAGTCTAATTGCCTCAATTCTAGCTACCGATGCAAAGGTTTCATTATAATAGATTCCTTCTTTCTGTGAATAACCTTTAAAAAGTAATCTTTCTTTGTTCCTGATTACTTCACCATTCTCATTAAGTTTATTTCTATATACCCATTTAGTTCCAATTACATTTTTATCTTCATTTGCCAATTTTCCTCTAGTCATAACACATTGATTCTTGTTTCTAATTATCTGATTCTCTGAATGATACAATCTTACATACCTGGGTTTGTTCTAATTTCTACTTACATGTTGTTGTTCTTAAGTCACTGTAGAGTTCTCTTATGATGTTGGTGTGACTCGGTCTTCACTTTGTACCGACGCAAGCTATGTCGGTTCATTTATAATCATTTCAACTATTAGTTCAATAGATCTTGAATCTCCTCTAAAATGTTCATCTATCTTCACATTAGTACTCTTAATGATTTTCTGTAACTTTTTATTGTAACATCTATATCCATTGCTTTTAGATGAATAACCAAGAAATATTCCTTCATCACTTCTAGGATCAAACTTGCCAATATACTAATCTCTTCTAATATAGCATTTGCTTCCAAATATTTTGAAATACTTAAGAGTTAAAATATGACCAAACCATAGTTCATAAGGGGTCTTATCGGTTTCACTTTTGATTTCAACTCTATTGAAAGTATAAAACAATGTATTCACTGCTTCTCTCCAGTAAACATAAGGTATATTTTCTACCATTAACATGGTTCTTGCTGCATCGAGAATAGTTATGTTATTCCTTTCCACAACTCCATTTTGTTGGGGTATCCGGGGTGTTGATAGTTGCCTTTTGATTCCATTCACTTCACAAAATGCATTAAATTCTCTAGATGTAAATTCTCCTCCTTGATCTGATCTTAAACATTTGATTATCTTGTCGATTTCATTCTCTACCATTGCCTTGTATATTTTGAATCTTCCAAAAGCTTCTAATTTTGACAGTGGTATCTCCTTCATTCAGTGTTTCCATTTTCTCCCAAATAGCTTTAGTAGTAGATCGGTCTGATAATCCCATGATTTTCTCCCATGATTTTCTGATCTGATAATCTTCTTTTATTGCAACAAAATCCCATCTGCTATCTCGTGGATCTTCATCTAAATCATCTATAACACCTTCATCTGCATAGTAACATAACTTATCTCTGTTTTTCTTGAATTTGTATCTCTGATATTCAGGTTTAGGCTTATATGATCTTTTTGCTTCCTCCCTTAGTCTTGCATGTCTATAAGGACATCTAGAAGCTATATGACCAACTTTATTGCAATTAACAAATTTGAAAGGTTCTTTACCTTCATACTTACTTCGTACTGGACCTTTAGGCATCTTCCTTGCAAATAGTACTTCAAGATCCTCAAGTTCTTCATTTTCTCTCCTCATATCTTAAAGTTATTTTGTATAAAGTACTTCCAATTAGTTTTGTCAAATGATGATGATGATGATGATGATTTGAAAGATAAATCAGTCTTTACAGTAGCAACAAGACCAAACTCTTCAAGCTCAAATGCAAAAAGTTTTCCAACCAAAGTATCTCTAGAAACTAATGTATTAGGCATTGTTCTCAACTCATTAATAGTAGTCACTTTCATTTTGTAAGCCAGTGGCAATGCTCTTAAAAATTTAGACACAATTTCATCTTCACTTAAGGATCCTCCACAACATTTTATTCCTAAAACAATTTCATTCTCTTTCTATAAATGCAGAAATTCTTTCATCTTCTTCCATTTTTGAGTTTTCATACCTAACCCGGTAACATTCCAATTTCGCAATTTTGACAGTGGTATCTCCTTCATTCAGTGTTTCCATTTTCTCCCAAACAGCTTTAGCAGTAGATCGGTCTAATAATCCCATTTTCAAGTTTTCATGCCTTACCCGGTAACATTCCAATTTCGCAATTTTGACAGTGGTATCTCCCTCATTCAGTGTCTCCTTTTAATCACAAATAGCTTTAGTAGTAGATAGGTCTGATAAGCCCATGATTTTCTAATCTAAAATGATAAGAATTTTCTTTTATCACCAGTCATATGATGTGAGCATCCACTATCTATTAACCATTCATATTTTTCTTCAATTTTTGCTATCTTCTTTTATTGCAACAAAATCCCATCTACTATCTGTTGGATCTTCATCTGAATCATCTATAATAGCTTCATCTGCATAGTAACATGACTTATCTCTATTTTTCTTGAATTTGTATCTTTGATATTCAGGTTTAGGCTTATATGATCTTTTTGCTTTCTCCCTTAGTCTTGCATGTCTATAAGGACATCTAGAAGCTATATGACCAACTTTATTGCAATTAACAAATTTGAAAGGTTCTTTACCTTCATACTTACTTCCTATTGGACCTTTAGGCATCTTCATTGCAAATAGTACTTCAAGTTCTTCAAGTTCTTCATTTTCTCTGCTCATATCTTAAAGTTCTTTTGCATAAAGTACTTTCCATTCAGTTTTGTCAAATGATGATGATGATGATTTGAAAGCTAAATCAGTCTTTATAGTAGCAACAAGACCAAACTCTTCAAGCTCAAATGCAAAAAGTTTTCCAACCAAAGTATCTCTACAAACTAATGTATTAGGCATTGTTCTCAACTCATTAATAGCAGTCACTTTCATTTTGTAAGCCGGTGGCAATGCTCTTAAAAATTTAGACACAATTTCATCTTCACTTAAGGATCCTCCACAACATTGTATTCCTAAAACAATTTCATTCTCTTTCTATAAATGCAGAAATTCTTTCATCTTCTTCCATTTTTGAGTTTTCATACCTAACCCGGTAACATTCCAATTTCGCAATTTTGACAGTGGTATCTCCTTCATTCAGTGTTTCCATTTTCTCCCAAATAGCTTTAGCAATAGATCGGTTTGATAATCCCATGATTTTTTGATCTGATAATGCACTTAGAAGTGCTTCTCTTGCTTTGCAATCATTATCCAAGTCCTTGGCCGATGGTGGTGGATGAGGTTGATTTGGAATAGGATCAACATAGCTATTCTTTGTAACATCCCATATATCTCTTCCAATGTAGTTCATATCTATTTCCATTTTGATCTTCCATATACCATAGTTAGTTCCATCAAACTTCAGACTATCCTTCCTGAAAATATTTGTTGCCATAGGATCTCCTCAAGCTGTTAAGCTTCTACAAAAAAAATACTTGGATTTGATACCAATTGGTAGGACCCGGGAAGGACAACTAAGAGGGGGGGTGAATTAGTTCTGAACCAGTTATAAATAAATTATAAACCAAATACAAATTATTCCAACTTAAACTTAGTGTTGGTAGACCAAATTTGAGTGCCATTAAAATAGATTAACAGTTATAGCAGTACCAGTTTAACTTAATGCATGAAACATAAAGAGAAACAACATCCATAACACATGACACAAATATTTTGATGTGGAAACCTGGTAAGGGAAAAACCACTGTGGGAAACCTTACCCATAATCATATGATACCATTGTAGATAGTAAGTGTATACAAATGGGGTCTGCACATGCAAAAAGGCCAACCACCTAGAGCTCACTGATCAATCAAAAAATAGGAATCACACTGACTACAATTGGATGGTTAAACCCAATGATAATGTACTGCTCAAAATAGCATCTGAAATGTTGGATTCAGTACCGACTTTAGCTCTGAACTTGAGTGCCAATAACCTTCCTTCAACCTTCAAATAATGTCTGCATGATTCGCATGAGGACCCACTTATTTTTGGTCTTCAATATCCGAACACACTCATACCATACCCTATTCGATCTTCAATAAGATCTTACAATCATATATACAAAACCTAAGACCAAATGTATAGGTCAGCTCAACAAAGATATTACAATTAAATCAATTACAAAATAAGTCTTGATGCGATAAAACATGTCATCTCAATACATTTACCACATTATCCAATCAATAAACCATTTTCAAAAGGTGTCATGTTGATTTGGAATAGATAACATGTACTGGTCCATAACCTAGACCTATCTACCGGTAAAGGCAAATCTGTCAACCCGATTAGACCAATAAGAAAAAACACCAAATCCAAATAGCCAATTCATGTCTTTGACATAACTAAATGATCTCCAAGTTATCATCATTGTTGGTGAACCATATAACTTGCTGATGAATACATATTGGTGAGTGTGCATAAGCCACTAATCATACCAGTGAACACAATGTATGTAAAGTTCTTATGCCAATAGCTAACAAGATGAGAGGAGGGGGGTGAATCATACAAACTTAATCTTCCATAAAATCAACAGATTCAACCTCGATAACTTATACTTCAGAAATATAACCAAAAACTGCTAAACATGCTAACTCATAAACACATAATCATCATAACACATATAACACCAGATTTAACATGGAAACCCAAATAGGGAAAAACCACTGTGGTATTTCAAACCCACTAAGAAATATACTCTTCTAGAGTATGCTCAGTTAAAAGCAAATCCTGTTAAAGATTACAAACACATTGCTAGATGTGACCTGGTTAAAGGATTTCCCTCAGACTTGTAAGAGTCTTCCACTTTGTTAGAAGTGACCTTGTCAAAGGATTTCAAACACTCATTTAGAATGTTACCTTGCTAGAGGGTTTACAAATAAGACTATTAAGTCCACTCGGTTAAGAGATTTTCTGTCACTTACAAAATAAACAACAACAATAAAATATATCTGCAACTTCACATCTAAAATGCTAAAGCAGATTCTTATTTGCTCAAAACAATCTTGTCATAAGACTTATCTAGTCCCTTGATGGGCTTACTGGGCTTCACAATCTGTTCTTCAATCAGATCTTCAAGCTTCTAAGCTCGGTAAACAATCATGTAGCATCACTGTGCATATATTTGCCCGCCTCTATTGCTTATCAACAATTCCTTATTTATAAATAATTTCTAACTGCTTAATCTCCTTGATCACATTTCCCATGATCAATCTTAGCCATCAGATCATCAATCTTGACTAGGTTCAATGTATCCTTCAATCTGAAAATGTTTTACCTCACCTTGGAACTTGTATTCCTTCCTAGCAACTTGTGCTAGGTTATTGCGGTTCAATTTGTGTTGTAGATCTTCCTCTTGATTTTCCATTGCCGTAGATCCTTAACAAAATTCTTGCACAACATACCAATCATTTATTCATCTCCAGCTCATCAGCATCCTTCATTAAATAATGCTTTTATCCATCCAATGCAATCTATTATAACTCAGTTGTTACTTGGTTAATACTAAACTTCACTCAGTAGACATTTTGCCTTCTTTAACCGATATCAATAACCTTAGGGTTTACCGACTAGGTTCTTTGCTCGGTGACATGGTACAGTATTAAACTTATAATCAACAACATGTGTAGGATATCAAAACAATCAAAACAACATGATCTCATCATTGTCTAACTCAATAATAGTTGCCCATTGAATAACTTATTTCTCCCCTTATTCATCACATTCTTTCTGTATCTTTTACCGACATCTTAATTCTCTTCAAATCAATCTTCTCAAGATATGGCAACATCATACTGAATCAAAATATCAATTTCATGACATCAATGACAAAATAATGTTTTAAAGATAGTTATCATCCTTCTTCAGTTATATCAATAATCTTCAACAACCTTCTCATTATCCTTAATGAATATCAACAATCTCCTTCTATTGAAATGCCAACAATCTCCCCCTTTGGCATTGATGGCAATACCAACTTTTAAATGGTAATACCAACAAGATATTCAAATTGATTCGGATTTAGATTGCTGTGGAGACTTCTCTTGTTATCCTTGAGCTATTTTCTTCTTCTGAAGTCTTCTAGGCTTTCTCCCTCTTTCATTAGTCTTCTCCCTTTTTCAATAATCTTCTCCCCCTGTCATTAGTCTTCTGTTATCTTCTTCATTTAGGGATTTACCATTTATTTCTACCATTTAGTCTTCTCCCCCTTTGACAACAATGCCAAAAGGTAAAAGAACTAAATCATGAACTCTTCTGCTGTGAAGTGCTTGCTTTTTCTAAGTTACACATGTAAATGTAACATCTAAAACTCGATCAGAGCAATCTTTCCTTCAATACTATTTCTTGTATCCTATTCCTTGGTCACATTCCTGCACACCTTTAGAAAACTTCCTAAAGTGTGTAAATCAGCATCAATCCACACATAATATTCTGTAGATTCATCGAATTGATGCTTTCACCAAACTCTGTCAATGAGTAGAAGATAGGGGTAGGAACCCTAACTTGCTTCAGAGATACTCAAAAGTGTCTCTTGGTAGTGTCTTTGTGAAGATGTCTGCAATTTGCTCCTTTGTGCTAACATATTCCAGCACAACTTTCTTTTATTGAACTTCTTCTCTGAGATAATGATACTTGATAGAAATATGTTTTGTCTTAGAGTGCATTACCAGATTCTTTGAAATGTTAATGGCACTCATATTATCACAGAATATAGTTACTAGCTCGGTAACCTTTTCATTTATACCTTCCAATAGTTGTTTTATCCATGCTATATTAGTGCAATTCAATGCTACAGCAACATATTCAGCTTCTATTGTTGACTGTGAAATACATCCTTGTTTCTTGCTAAGCCAACTCACTAGTCTTTCTCCTAAAAAGAAATCTCCTCCACTTGTGCTTTTCCTGTCATCAATGTTGTTTGCCCAATCAGCATTAGTATAAACTTTTAAATCAAAATCATTTCTCTTTTCATATACTAAGCCATAATCTTCAGTGCCTCTCAGGTATTTGAAAATTCTCTTGATTGCTGTCATATGGGTTTCTTTGGGATTTGTAGAGAATTTTGCAACAATACCTACTACATGTGCTATATCCGATCTATTGTGCACAACATATTGTAGCTTTCCAATCATGGATCGGTAAAGTGTCTCATCAACAGATGCAAATTCATCATTCTTTGATAGTTTACAGTTGGTAGTCATAGGAGTACTTACTAGTTTTGAATCCTCCATTCCAAATTTCTTCAAGATTTCCTTTATGTACTTGGACTGAGTAATGAAAATCTCATCTTTCATTTGTAGTATCTGTAAACCTATAAAATACTTTATCTCGCCGATTAGTGACATCTCAAATTCTTTGCACATTTCATTACCAAAGTTTTTGCATAAGGAGTCATTACCACAAAAAATAATATCATCAACAAATATGGCGTAGATCAGTATTCCATTGTCTTCATCATTCTTCATGTACATATTGATGTTTTCACTTGTTCTTATAAAAGCAATCTTGATTAAGTAAGAGTGCAATCTCTCATACCATGCTCTAGGTGCTTTGTTAGATTTACATACCTGATCTTTATTCTTTTCTTCAATAAATCCTTCAGGTTGTTCAATAGAAACTTCTTCTTCTAGTATACCATTCAAAAATGTAGATTTGACATCCATTTGATATACCTTGAAATTTTTGAAAGCAGCATATGCCAAGAATGTTCTTACTCCCTCAAGTCTAGCCACAGGTGCAAAAGTCTCAACATAATCTATTCCTTCTTCTTGAGCATAACCTTTGCAAACTAGTCTTGCTTTGTTCCGAATGACCTCACCTTTTTCATTTAGCTTGTTTCTGAAAATCCACTTTGTACCAATTACATTTTTGTCCTTTGGTCCTGGGACCAGTGTCCACGTGTCATTCTTCTTGATTTGATCAATCTCTTCTGTCATAGCATTTACCCAATCTTCACTGTTAAATGCCTCTTTTACTATTCTCGGTTCAAATTTAGATATCGGACATGTGTTATGTCTTAGTTTGTTCCTTGTCATCATTGGATCATCCTTATCTCCTATAATTTGACTTGATGCATAATTCCTTCTGACATATTTGGCTAATACAGGCTCGGTATGATCTTCTTCATCACTCAGTAACTGGATATTCTCTTCATTTTCTTCAATAACTCTCTCGATAGGACTTGTCAGTTGAACATAGACAAATGCTTCATAATCTTCTGGTTCCTTGGAATTTTCTTCATCATTTCTTTCTGCAAATTCATCAATTTTCACATTTGCACTTTCTACTATTTTGTTAGATGATTTGATCAGACATTTAAATGCTTTGCTTCTAGAAGAATAACTAAGAAATATTCCTTCCTCGCTTTTTTGATCAAACTTTCCATTTCTGTCATCTTTGTGAACATAACATCTACTTCCAAAGATTTTAAAGTAACTTACATTAGGTTTCTTGTCATACCAGATTTCATATGGTGTCTTCATAGTTCCTTTCTTCAGTTGTACTTGGTTCAGGGTGTAAACTACAGTGCTGATTGCTTCTCTCCAAAATGTTTGAGGTACCCTCTTTTCTATCATCGGGGTTCTGGCACAATCTACAATTGATCTATTTTTTCTCTCATCTATCCCATTTTGCTGAGGTGTTCTCGGTGCAGAGACTTGCCTTTTTATACCATGATCATTGTAGAATAAGTTAAATTCATCAGAAGTGAACTCTCCTCCTCTATCAGATCTAAGACATTTCAACTGTCTTCCTATTTCATTTTCAACTTGTGCCTTGTACCATTTAAACATTTGAAAATCTTCTGATTTTTCTTTTAAAAACATAACTGACATCATCCTTGAGTAATCATCCATAAATAATATGAAATATTTATCACCATAATAACTTTGAACTTTCATGGGACCACAAAGATCAGTGTGTACTAGATCTAAAATTCCTTTAGAAGTGTAGGACTTACTTGTAAAGCTTGATCTTGTCATCTTACCCATCTAGCATCCTCGGCACATAGCATTCTCAGGTTTTTTTAAACTCGGGAGACCTCTTACTCGGTGCTTCTTACTTATTTTGATTAGATTATCAAAATTTATATGACAAAACCTTTTATGCCATAACCAAGTATCATCTATCTTTGCATATAGACATTTGTTTCGAGTTGAGTCAAGGTGAAATGTATTACCTTTTGTTTGTGTCCCAGTAGCAGCCATCTTTCCATGTTTGTCATGAACTTTGACACATCCCTTCTGGAATTCTATTCGGTATTCTGTATTGTTTAGCTGTGCTAAACTCAATAAATTGCATTTCAAACCTTCAACCCAGTATACATCATCACATTTAGCATTGTCAAGAAGTGTTATAGATCCTTTACCTTTCACCAGACATGGTGCATCATTACCAAATCTTACATATCCTCCATCATAGTCTTCTAATTTAACAAACTTGTGTTTATCACCTGTCATGTGATGTGAGCATCCACTATCTATGATCCAAGAATCATTATTATTTATGTGAGATATTAGGTATTTTTCTTCATACCTTTCTTCATCTAATCCATCTTTAATAGCCACATAAACAACTTCCTCTATATTAGTTTTATCAAATTTACCATCGTTGGATTCCTCGTCAGCTACTAGGCATGTCTTTCTGTCTCTCCTTCTGAAGTCTTGGTGTCCTCTGTATTGGTTGTCTTTCTACCTGTTATCTCTGTATTCTCTCTTTTCACTAGATTCTTTGTCAGGGCAGTTAGAAGCCATATGTCCTATTTTATCACAATTGAAACATTTTAAAGGTAGCTTTCCTTTATACTTACCTTTTCCTTTTGGTAACCTTCTGGCTAATAATGCTTCAAACTCTTCTTGCCTTTTGATTTATTCATATAGTTTGTGTAGCTCTTCCATGTTTTTGCAAAATCTTTCACTTGCTCCACTATGATTCCCTTCAAAATACTTACTTATTCTATCATTGTAATCATTAGATTCACCAAGATGAAAAGAACTAAATGCAGATTCAACTTTATTTACCAAAGACCCACTGTTATCAAAATTACTTAACTCAAATGCATGTAGCTTACCAATAGTAGCATCCAAAGAAACTAGCATATTTGTTATAGACCTTAGTTCATTGATTGCAGAGACTCGAATGGCATAAGCAGGTAGAAGTGTTCTAAGCAACTTACTTGTTACATCCTTTTCTTCAATAGTTCCTCCCGCTCCTTTGATTTGATTGACAGTCTCCTTTAACCTTGTACTGTATTGAGTTATGTTCTCACCTTCATTCATTCTCATGGATTCAAGTTGTCCTCTTAGACTATCTACTTTTTCTCTTTGAACATGTTCATTACCGCCATACATAGATATGAGCTTGGTCCACATTGCTTTTGCATCATTACAGCCTTCTAGATCATTAAACTCTGAGTCGGTCAATGTTGATTTTATTTCAATCATAGCTTGAATATGTTCTTGCTTTTCCTTTATCTCTTCCAAGGTCATCGAGTTGGTGCTTGGTGGTACGTAATCATTCTCCAAATAATATGTTGCATATTCTCCAATTCCTGATAAATGCAGCTTCATCCTTTTCTGCCATGTGGAGAAACTTGACTTGTTCAACTTTGGTGCATCCCTTTTATACATCTTTGGATCTTTGCCTCAAGTACCTTTAAACTTTTCTTCTGGAGTCCATAGCTTTGATACCAATTGTAAAGTTATGATGCCAATAGCTAACAAGATGAGAGGGGGGGGGTGAATCATACAAACTTAATCTTCCATAAAATCAATAGATTCAACCTCAGTAACTTATACTTCAGCAATATAACCAAAAACTACTAAACATGCTAACTCATAAACACATAATCATCATAACACATATAACACCAGATTTAACGTGGAAACCCAAATAGGGAAAAACTTCCATGGGATTTTGGACCCACTAAGAAATATACTCTTCTAGAGTATGCTCGGTTAAAAGTAAATCCTGTTAAAGATTACAAACACATTGCTAGATGTGACCCGGTTAAGGGATTTCCCTTAGACTTGTTAGAGTCTTGCACTTTGTTAGAAGTGACCTTGTCAAAGGATTTCAAATACTCATTTAGAATGTTACCTTGCTAGAGGGTTTGCAAATAAGACTGTTAAGTCCACTCGGTTAAGAGATTTTTTGTCACTTACAAAATAAACAATAGTAATAAAATATATCTGCAACTTCACATCTAAAATGCTAAAGCAGATTCTTATTTTCTCAAAACAATCTTGTCATAAGACTTATCTAGTCCTTTGATGGGCTTGCTAGGCTTCACAATCTATTCTTCAATTAGATCTTCAAGATTCTAAGCTCAGTAAACAATCCTATAGCATCATTGTGCATATATTTGCCCACCTCTATTGTTTATCAACAATTCCTTATTTATAAACAATTTCTAACCACTTAATCTCCTTGATCACATTTCCCATGATCAATCTTAGCCATCAGATCATCAATCTTGACTAGGTTCAATGTATCCTTTGATTTGAAAATGTTTTACCTTGCTTTGGAACTTGTACTCCTTCCTAGGAACTTGTGATAGGTTATTGCGGTTCAATCTGTGCTGTAGATCTTCCTCTTGATTTTGCATTGCTGTAGATCCTTAACAAACTTCTTGCCCGACATACCAATCATTTATTCATCTCCAGCTCATTAGCATCCTTCATTAAATAATTCTTTTATCCATCCAATGTGATCTATTATAGTCCTTATGCAGGATGGTAGGGCTATAGCTTTTGAGCCTAGGAAACTTAAGACTCATGAGCTTAACTACCCTACTCATGACCTTGAGCTTGCAGCAGTAGTGCATGCACTTGTGAGGTGGAGACACTTCCTTTTGGGTCATCATTTTGAGCTTCATTTAGACCATCAGAGTCATCAGTACATATTCACTCAGCCAAACCTTAATGCACATCAGAGGAGATGGATGGAGTTCTTGTGCGAGTATGATTTTGACGTTCACTACATCAAAGGGAAAGAAAACATAGTTGCAGATGCTTTAAGTAGGAGACATCATGAGGTATACGCCATATCTATGGGCATGGATTTGAGAGATCTTATACTATAGCAGTTGCTAGAGGATGGATGGTATTCAGAGGTTTGTCAGGTGATACGATCTCAGGAAATTCTAGAAGGGAAATATTTGGATTATTCCTTGGAGTTTGATGGACTATTACACCATAGAGGGCACATCTATGTACCTTCTTCCAAGGGTTTGTGAGAGTTCATTGTCATGGAGGCTCATAGAGCTCCTTATGCAGCACATCCCAGAGTTAAGAAGATGCATGCTGAGTTGAGACAGTTATATCATTGGCCAGGAATGTAGTAGCTCATTGCTGAGTTAGTAGCTTGATGCCTCGAGTGTCAAAGAGTCAAGGTAGAGCACCACCATCCAGGTGGGTTGCTCCAGTCTCATGCTATACCAAAGTGGAAGTGGGATACTATATCCATGGATTTCATCATTGGTCTTCCTATGTCATCTCGTCGCCAATGATGTCATCTTGGTGACAGTTGACAAGTTGACCAAAGTTGCCCACTTTTCACCAGTTTGAACTACCTTCACAACACCAGCGGTAGCACAAGTGTTCTTGTGAGACATTATCAGACTTCATGGAATTCCATGCAAGATTATTTCTAATAGGGATTCTCTCTTCACTTCTTCCTTTTGGAAGGCACTACAGGCAGCTATGGGCAATAAGCTCAACTTCAGCACAGCCTATCATCCAGAAATGGATGGTCAGATAGAGAGGGTTAACCAGGTGTTAGAGGATATGCTTCTCATGTACGTCATGGATCATCAAACCAGGTGGGAAGAGTACCTTTCCTTAGTGGAGTTTGCCTATAACAATGGGCATCACACTTCTTTAGGGATGCCACCCTATCAGGCATTATACAGCAGGCCTTGCAGGACACCATTGAGTTGGGACCACATAGAGGACATAGTTGCTATTGGTCCTGAGATAGTTCAGGATATGGAACAATAGGTGTATTTGATTAGGCAGCATCTTAGAGAGGTAGAGGATAGACAGAAGAAATATGCAGATGGGAAGAGGATAGACCATAGCTACTTGGTTGGAGACAGAGTCTTCTTGAGAGTGCGACCGCATAAGAGTCCAATCCATTACAAAAAGGGTTCTAAGCTCGCACCTCGCTTTGTAGGACCATTTGAGATCCTTGAGAGGATAGGATTAATTGCCTACCATTTAGCATTGCCACCTAGCCTGTCACGCATCCACGATGTTTTTCATGTATCAGTTTTGAGAAAGTGTATCTATGATGAGTCTCATATTTTAGATTGGGATGCCTTACAGGTGGAGTCAGATGGGCAACTAGCTTTGGAGCCCATTTGCATTTTGGCACGACGGACGCTGGCCCTTCGAGGTCAAGAGCTAGACTAGGTTAGGGTCTAGTGGGATTGCTATGATGAGGTTACAGCTTCATGAGAGGACACAGCATGTATGAGATCACAGTACCCCCATCTTTTTGATGAATTCCAGGAGGAAGTTCATGCCTAGAGGGGGAGGGTGTGAGGCCCTACCCCAACGCATCCTAGCATTTCAGTATTTTTCATGTTGAGACTATTATGGATGCTTTATTTTTATGCATTATGGATTTGGAACTTATATGATTTCATGATTTGGATAACATTGATATATAATGATGTTTCATTTCTATGCATTATAGATATAGAACTCTATATGATTCTAGAATAGGATTACTTTGTGATGATTTATGTCATTATTGGAATTGCAGGACTTTACTATGATGATTGAAATAGGATGCATGTTTATGAATGGATCAAAATTATGAGGATTATGATAATTGTTTATGTGGATTATTTTGATACAAGATATATTGATTTTGTTTAAATTGTATGCAGAGTGTTTGATGTGTATTCTTATTCATGTGTTATATGCGATTATTTGGAAGTACTAATGTGTAATTGAGATGCGCAGGAAAATTATCCATGTGACCATGGAAATATTATGGAGAACCAAACCTAGACCTATGTACGTTCGTAAAACTAGGGTTTGTCTATTTGGAGAGACAACACCCCGTTTGTATCGTATTTTATTTATGAAAGTGTATGTTGCATGTGTGTTAAATTGAATTTATTAAATTGTGTAAATCCAACAAGAGACAAAATTTCATGTGTAAATTTTGTAAAAGTATTTTTTATTGTGTCACTTGACATGTGTTGATTTATGTCTTGATTTTTTGAATTGTCTCTGGAAGGGAGTTGTTTTAACCATATCTTTTTCAAATAATTTAATGTGGTTCTATTTTTTCCTTGGGTAGAGAATCTTTGGGGTGGTCAAGTTAGGTTTGACCCGAAAGTTAACTTCACATGGGTTTAAAAGGGGTTAAATGGACTCATAGGGGTAGTTTAAAGGTGTTTCCTAAAGCCCATAAGGTATACCTAAGGGTTAGGAGTAATTTTAGGCATGTGACAACTCCCATTTGGCTGTTTAGTCACCCTAAAAAGTGATTTTTCTAAGATGTGCGAAAATTGAATTTAGAAGGCATCATCTAGGTTAGTTAACTTTCCTTTTGACGAGAGATCCCTTTTGATCTTTTTCTGACTTTTCCTTTTTCAATTTTAGAAACTTGTGAGAACTCTCACTAAGGTCTTCTTGGGCAAGAAGGAGATATTTTGCGAGTAATCACCCACTCTCCATTTTTTAGAGACAATGCAATTTTGAAAAAAAAAAAAGATTTGGTATAGGAATTTGGCTAAGGGTAGAGAAGCAAGGGATTGTGGAATTGGGCTGCTCATCCTCAACTAGATCTAGAATACCTTTGGGTAGTTGGAGGTTGGTTAAACTTCTCTTTGTATCGTTTTCTTTCATGTTGCATGTTATTTTGGAAAGATTGTTTGTGTGGAAACTGTTGTTCTCTTGCATTTTAGTTGTGAAAATTATCACGCATTATGTCTTTGTTTTCTTGTATGCATTCTATGTTTTGGGAGTAAACAAGGCCTCCTACTCTTGGGCGAGAGGATGGCCTTGTGGGTGGTAGAAGTTTGACAATGCTCGAGTGAGAGGCTCTTGTTATGAGAGTGATCTCAAGGGATATTTATGTAACCCTTGCTGCATGGCTTGTTAATGCATTTGGAGGTCATAAGGAGGGAAATAAGGCATGAATGCCTTGGGGGGCATAAGGATGTGGGGTTATTATACTTATGATATATCTTTGTTTTCCATGAGGTGGCTTTGTGTTTTACAAGACTTGTAGTCTGCTTAGGGTATTTGGTCCACTACCACCCTTGTAAAATCATCACATTGTGTGGTGCAGTGTAGCCTTGGTTGGGAATATGTTTGTGATTGTTTTCCCCTACTTGTTGTGTTTGCATGTGTGTATCATGTCTAGGGCTTGGTTCTCCAAGCTTGGGGGTGGCTACTAGTTAGCCTAGGCTGGGAGGTGAGCACTCCATGGTCATAGACAATGATTTAATTGCAGGTGTTTGGAAGAAAAGAAAAAGACAAGTAGAAGATTGCTGAAATTATTGTTTGCAGAAAAGATTTGGGAATGAAATATTTTATATTTTAAAGTGCAACAATGTGAAAGGGATTGTAAGTACTTTGAAAAGAAAATGTATCCATTTTAATAGAAGTCCTCATTTAATAGAAATGAGGGATTAGTTTGGGTATTTCTCCCTCTTGTAATAATGTCTATATTGTATTCTAAAAATGCCTTAAATAAATGCATTATTTTTGTTAATTTATTATTGCATAAATGAAATGATTATGTTAGATTATTATTGCAAAAGAAAATGTGTATTATTGGAATTAAGTTCCCTATAGTTACTATTAGTAGTATGCATGTTACTTTGAAAATAAATATTTAGTTTATTTCCTATTTACATATCTCTAAGGATAGATTCAAATGATTCTAGATAAATAAAGTTGCAGAAAATAAAATCACATATTTATTTGCAGAAATTTAAATCTAGAAATTAAATGGTCTATCTAATTTAAATAATCACATATTTATATAGTTGTTGTTAAAATTATTAAACTCTGTTATTTACTTATTACAGAATATAAAATCTAAAGTTAAATAGCCTAGCTAGTTTGATGAATATTTATTTTATTTAGATGTTGTTTAAATTCTGATTTCTGTCATTAATCTAAGGTTAAATAAATTATTTTAGATTATAGCAACTTGAGATTTTAAACAAAAATAAATAATATATGGTTGCTTAAAAGAAAATTTAGCCCTAAATCTAAGGAGTATCCAGAACATATGTATATAAATAAATATATATATATACACATATTTATTTATATTTATATTCAGAATATATATATATTTATATATATATATATATATATATATATATTTATATTTACATTAAAATATATTTCTATATATAATATAATTATATATATATATAACTTTATTTTGTTTTATAAAAAAAAATTAAATTACAAAAAAATATATTTTTTTAAAAAATAATACCATGGGGCTCGGCCCTTGTAGATTTTCCCATAGGGTGGCCCCCCCTCCGTAATAGTGGGCGGCGACCCCTCCAGCGGTGGCCGCAACCGCCACTATGGGCCACAACCCACAGCGGGAGGCTTCGGCCCCCACTGTGGGTGACGCTTCATAGCGGCGACGTTGTTGGGGCTGCGGGCCGCATACCACAGCGGCGGCCTAGGCCACCTCTGTGGTCCATGACCCACAAGCTCGGTGGTGGCCGCCCCTGCAGGGAGCCCCCCCCTTCATGGTTGCCGCCGCCTCCCTCCCTCTTTAAAAAAAACTCGACCGCCCTCCACCATGTTTTGATTTCGTTCGGCCCTGCACAATAAAGAAATTCGAAACTGGGTTAGGGTGTTCGAAAGATGATAGTATGAATAAAAAAATGAAACAAAATATTAAAAGGGTTTATTTTATAATAATAAAGTTAGGGTTTGCATGGATAACTTATAATAAAGAGTAAACATTTTTATTTATATATATAAATACATACATACATATATATATATATATATATATATATATATATATATATATATATATATATATATATATATATATATATATAATTATACACAAAGTTTAAATTATAAAAGATTAAGGCAAAATTTAGATTAAATAATTTATTAAGTGTTTATAAATTATATATGTTTTAATAAACATATGGGCAAATAATTGTTTTGATAACCACGAGGATATTTTTTTTTTTCAAATGATGCTCAAAGTTATATTATTATTTTTGGAGATTCAATCTGGTACAGGTCTTTGAGATTAAACTTTATAGGAAAATATTCATTATGAATTTAATTGACCCTTTAGTCAATTTAGTTTAAACACTTTTTAATTATTGTTAAAAGAAAATATAGACATTTATAAACTAAGTGCTAGGACTAATTTAATTAGATCCTAAAAACAAATAATGGTTATTGGAAATTAATTTTATCTTCATCAATTATTTAAGAGAGTTTTGATTTAATTAATCTATTGACTAAATTTGATGAGATAATAAATTAATTCATTTAGTATTCCGCATTTAATTTTAAATTATTTTCGTTTGCTTGAGTTAGTGGTTAGACTTAACTCGAACATAGTTAAGACAAACTTGCTAGTGCATTTCATATTGGCAAATTTAATGTTTTAGGTAGTGAATTTAAAAAAAAAATTATCCCGTTCGTGCCCAAAAGTCTGGGCATGACAGTAACATCTACATGCCTTGCTTTTAGATGAATAACCAAGAAATATTCTTTCATCACTTCTAGGATCAAACTTGCCAATATACTCATCTCTTCTAATATAGCATTTGCTTCCAAATATTTTGAAATACTTTAGAGTAGGAATATGACCAAACCATAGTTCATAAGGGGTCTTACCGGTTTCACTTTTGATGTGAACTCTATTGAAAGTATAAACCAATGTATTCACTTCTTCTCTCCAGTACACATGAGGTAGATTTGCTACCATTAACATGGTTCTTGCTGCATCCAGAATAGTTATGTTCTTCCTTTCCACAACTCCATTTTGGTGGGGTGTCTAGGGTGTTAATAGTTGTCTTTTGATTCCATTCACTTCACAGAATGCATTAAATTCTCTAGATGTAAATTCTCCTCCTTGATCTGATCTTAAACATTTGATTTTCTTGCCCATTTCATTCTCTACCATTGCCCTGTATATTTTGAATCTTCCAAAAGCTTCTGATTTCTCCCTGAGAAAAGTAACCCAACACATTCTAGAATAATCATCAATTATTAGCATAAAGTATCTATCACCGTGTAGACTTCTTGTTCTTGTTGGACCACATAAATCAGTATGAATTAAATCAAGAATATTATTGGATTTCTCAGTAATATTTTTAAATGTTGTTCTAACTTGCTTTCCCATTTGACATTCCTTACATACTAGATTATGAGGTTTCACAATCTTAGATAAATTCCCTACTACCTTAGTTGAACTGATCTTTATAATGCAATCAAAATTCACATGACAAAGTCTCTTATGCCATAACCAATTTTCATCTATGAGTGCAATCAAACATGTCTTATCACTAGTATTCAAGTGAAAGATATTACCTTTAGTCTGATGACCGGTTGCAATCTCCAATCTAGTTTTGTTTATGATTTTGCATTTTCCATTCTTGAATTCTAACTGAAATCCTTTTTCCACTAACTGACCAACACTCAAAAGATAAAGCTTTAAACCTTCTATATAATTAACATTGTCAATATTTTACTTACCATCCAAAGATATAGTACCTTTTCCTTTGATTAAACAAGGTTTATCATCTCCAAACCTTACTAGACCTCCATGAATTTCCTGAAATGATAAGAATTTTCTTTTATCACCAGCCATATGATATGAGCATTCACTATCTATTAACCATTCATCTTTTTCTTCAATTTTTGTCGCTAGTGCCTGACCTACTGGTTTGACAGTAGGTGTCAGTTGATCTTCTTTTATTGCAACAAAATCTCATCTACTATCTACTAGATCTTCATCTGAATCATCTGTAACACCTTCATCTGCATAGTAACATGACTTATCTCTATTTTTTCTTGAATTTGTATCTCTGATATTCAAGTTTAGGATTATATGATCTTTTTGCTTCCTCCTTTAGCCTTGCATGTCTATCAGGACATCTAGAAGCTATATGACAAACATTATTGCAATTAAAACATTTGAAAGGTTCTTTACCTTCATACTTACTTCCTACTGGATCTTTAGGCATCTTCCTTGCAAATAGTACTTCAAGTTCTTCAAGTTCTTCATTTTCTCTCCTCATATCTTAAAGTTCTTTTGCATAAAGTACTTTCCAATTAGTTTTGTCAGATGATGATGATGATGCTTTAAAATCTAAATTAGTCTTTATAGTAGCAACAAGAACAAACTCTTAAAGCTCAAATGTAGAAAGTTTTCCAACCAAAGTATCTCTAGAAACGGATGTATTAGGCATTGTTCTCAACTTATTAGTAGCAGTCAATTTCATTTTGTAAGCCGGTGGCAATGCTCTTAAAAATTTAGACACAATTTCATCTTCACTTAAGGATCCTCCACAACATTGTATTCCTAAAAAAATTTCGCTAACTCTTTCTATAAATGCAGAAATTCTTTCATCTTCTTCCATTTTCAAGTGTTCATACCTGACCTGGTAACATTCCAATTTGCAATTTTGACAGTGGTATCTCCTTCATTCAGTGTTTTCAATTTATCCCAAATAGCTTTAGCAGTAGATCGGTCTTATAATCCCATGATTTGTTGATCTGATAATGCACTTAGAAGTGCTTCTCTTGCTTTGCAATCATTGTCCAAGACCTTGGCCAATGGTGGTGGATGAGGTTGATTCAGAATATGACCAACATAGCCATTCTTTGTAACATCCCATATATCTCTTCCAATGTAGTTCAAATGTGTTTCCATACTGATCTTCCATATACCATAGTTAGTTCCATCAAGCTTTGGACTATCCTTTCTAAAAATATTTGTTGCCATAGGATTTCCTCAAGCTATTAGGCTTCTACAAAAAAAGGACTTGGCTCTGATACCAATTGTTAGGACTTGGAAGGACAACTAAGAGGGAGGATGAATCAGTTTTGAACCAATTATAAATAAATTATAAACCAAATGCAAATTATTCTAACATAAACTCAGTGTCGGTAAACCAAATTTAAGTGCTGGTAAAATAGATTAACAATTATAGCAGTACCAGTTTAACATAATGCATGAAACATAAAGAGAAACAACATCCACAACACATGACACAAAGATTTTGACGTGGAAATCTGGTAAGGGAAAAACCACAATGGGAAAACTTACCCACAATCAGATGATACTACTATAGATAGTAAGTGTATACAAATGGGGTCTGCACATGCAAAAAGGCCAACCGCCTAGAGCTCACTGCTCACTCACAAAATAGGAGTCACACTGACTACAATTGGATGGTTAAATCCAATGATAATGTACTACTCAAAATAGAATCTGAAATGTTGGATTCAGTACTGGTTTAAGCTCTAAACATGAGTACCAATAACTTGTTGGCATTCTACACTCTAATGAGAATAGTTGATGTTGTCATTGATGGCAACCAACAATTAACAGGATTCTACGGGTTCATTCACCAGCAACGTAGACATCATTTACCTTCACCGACAGGCACAAAAAAGTTCATTCACCAGCAATGAAGCATACTGACATCCAGGCCGACATGAGACGAGTTTTGTTTATGTGAATTGTATTGTAATGTAATTAATTATTTGTAAGCCAACTTGATGTATTGTAAAGACTCATATATGTATGAGATTTTACAGGTCATTTTGATATGGGATAGTGTGATAGAATGGAGAATAGTAAATAGAGTGTATAGGTGATTTTGTAATAATGTAGATAGATTATGAGCGTGAATATCTGTGTATGCATTATTGATGTAATCATCTTGTTGGCATATGGACACTCCAATGAGACATTGTGTGTGATTGAAGGTTTTGTCATTGATGGCAACCTTACAATCCTATGGTACCAGCAAAGCATTACTCAAGCAACCTTGCAATCCTATGGTACCGGCAAAACATTACTCAGGCAACCTTGCAATCCTATGGCACTGGCAAAGCATTACTCAAACACAACAGTGCACCGGTATCAACAAAATCAATCTACACCGACACTGGCACAAAAGATGTACACTGACACAGAAGGAAATATGTATACCAGCATAGAGGCTGATAGGATTTTTGATATATAATATTTTATTTATTATTGTAAGCTGACTTGGCAAATTGTAAAATGACTCTTGTATATAAAAGAGATCATTGTAGGCATTTGTAGGATATGGATAGGAAGCATAATAAATTATAAGGTAGACCTAATGTGTGAATTGTAGGTCAAGGGTATATGTAAAGAATAGAGCAAGAACCAGTACTGAATCTGGCATTGAAGATGCTATTGTAAAGCAGTACAGATTATTGGATTTGTATAATCCTCATTGTAAGTCAGTGTGACTTCTTATTGAGTAGTGAGCTCTAGGCAGTTGGCCTTCTTGCATGTGTAGGTCCCTATTGTAAGTAATATTCTCTTATTGGCCAGTAAGTGAATATTGTGGGTCACAAATCCCACCGAGGTTTTTCCCACACTGAGTTTCCTTGTTAAACATCTTGTGTTATGGTGTTCTTTTCATGTGGATGTTTTTTATTCTATTATTTGCATTAATTCTTGCATACCGGTATACTATTACTTTATATTCTACATATTCAGTTTCAAGAAAATTTCATTACCAGATAGATACTGATTCACCCCCCCCTCTGAGTATCTGTGAGAACCCTAAAAATTGGTATCAGAGCCTAGTCCTCTATTTTCAGAAGCCTAATAGCTTGAGGAAGATCTTGACACTGGTAAAGATGGAAAATCTGATGAAGCAACTTGAAGGAGCTCTTACTGACTATGATGTAGAGAAGTTGAAAAATATCAAATTAGAAGATGATTTAAAATAAACTCAGGACATTATTCAAGCACTTCAAGAAAATCTTACTATTACAAGAAACAAGAGAAGAGAACTTTGTGAAAAATTGCAAAATGAGAATGATGAAAAGGAATCACTAAATGATATGATAAGCAAATTGAAACTAGAGATCATGACAACAAAAATTGAAATGTAGGATATGACTATGAGATTTTGCAAAGAAATTGAGGATAGAAAGAAGAATGGAGAAGAATTGACCAGAAGACTAAGTGATGCAGCAAATGAGAACACAAGACTTAGCTATGAAAATGACATGTTGAAGATAGATCTGATGCACGCTCAGAATGACTCAAATGAACTAATGAGACAAAAAGAAATCTTGGAAAGGGAACTGGAAACTGCAAATCAACACAAAGAAAAATTCAAGAAAAGCTCAGAAGAACTTGGTACCTTATTAAAGAATCAAAAACCCAAAGGTGACACTTTTGGAGTTGGATTTGAAGTTGGAGAAAGCTCTAGTATTGCAAATACCCAGGATCACAACAAACTAGTAAGACCTTCTAATACTTACAAATTCAATGGAAAATGCTTTAACTGTAATAAATATGGTCATAGGGCAAATGAATGTAGATCTAGGAATTATCAGAACATCAATCCTCCCACCGGTCAATGCACAAAATGCAACAAAATTGGTCATAACTCTGAAAATTGTAGAATGAATGTAAGATGTTATGTTTGTGGAAGATTTGGTCATTTATCAAATAAATGTAGAACACAAACTGGCATAGGTTATGGGAAAGCTATTCAGAAAAATAATGTAACCTGTTATGCATGTAACAAGATTGGTCATATTGCTAAATTTTGTAGAATTAAAGGTACACCAATAGATAACAGAAGTACTAGCTTGAAAGGTAAGGAAAAGGTTGAAGAGGTTAAGCAAGAATGATCAAAATAATGGATGAGAAAAAGTGATCTAAATGTTGGGGTTACTCCTCCACCAGTAGAACCAACAAATGCTTCACCGGTAGGACAATATGATGCTCCACCGGTAGGACAAAGCAATGCTCCACTGACAGGATGTTCTTCATCAAATTGAAGAAAATTATCTTGAGGGTTTGGCAATCAAATGACACATGTGCTATTATTCCCTCGGTTAGAGAAAAGAAGCTGAAAATCCTTCATTACCAACAAATAAAGTTAAGTTAATACATTGCTGGCAAGCAATTAATGTGGTAGGTAGTAGAAAAGACTTTATAAAATAAGGTTTTTGGCTCCATTTCATTTCACCATGAATTCAAACTTTCAGAGAGCGCGAAGATTTCCAAGCTAAGGCATTCCGAGGAAAGAGGCAAAGCACTTTAGCAATCAATGCATCCAAAGGCAAAAAAAGGTATTTATCATCATGGCATCCTCCCCTGCACCTGAATTCATAGCAAACCCTACAGTAGTCGAAGTTATAAAATGACCTAGGCACATGTTTCAGCTAGTTCCCAAGGTAGCTAAGAAAGATGACAACACAGGTGCTTTTTCCCAAATTCCAAAGGGTGTTGTTTATGCAGAAGACCCTAGAATGTATATTCATTGCAACATAGAGGAATTAGGTGATGAAGAAATCAAAAACATGTATAAATCTATTATATGTGACAATGCTGGAAATGTGAAACCTGAACATAAAATTGTTGAAACCCTAGGATTCACTGAAATCCTCTGCATTCCTAAATTTCCCAAGGAAGTGGTTAGAATAGTTCTAAGCAGGGTACATGGATCATTCTTTTGGCTTGACTTAGTGCATAAAATTACAAAGGTAGCTGTGAAAGCAGTAACAGGGTTACCTTCCACCGGTACCAGACCTGACAAAACTAAGAAGGTCTCCAATGACCTAGTAATGAAATTAACTGGTGCAACATCCGACAAAAGATCATTGAGGGTTAATGATGTGACCGATACAAATGTGAGATTCATTAGCATGATTCTAGGTTACAAAGAAACTCATGCTAATAGGCTTAACTCTGTTTCCAGTTTATGCATAAAAGGTGCTTATGATATGGTGAAGGACAATGTAAAGATTGATATCTGTGAATGGTTAAAAGATGAGTTAATTGACAATTTGGCAAAAATCAAGAAGGATAAGAAAGGAACCTTTAGATTTGGAAATTTACTTGTATGCTTAATGCTACATATAACCAAATAGGCTCCCGGTATAGGCTACAAGGATTTTGGATTCGACATACCGGTAGGAAAACAATTGTCTGACTTATTCAACAACATGCGTGAAAACAGAGAAAAGAATATCAATGAGTATTTTCAAGCACTAAAAGTCAGAATGAATAAAAGAATCAGACTATCACAGGAAATTGTCAACAAATACAAGGATGATATATGCTTTGTAATCAAAAAGGATGAGATCTGGATGGAAGTAGCCATCCCAAGAACAATCTGGGTTACAGAGATGGGGTATGAAACAGATGACCACATAGTGGAAACTTATGCCAAAGCACTTCTGGAAGCCCCCAATGAACCAAAGGAAGAAGTATTTGGTAGTGCTGAGACCATCGAAAGTCAAATTCAATCTAAAAAGAGAGTAAAGAAAGTTGAGGCATTTGTGAGGAAAGGAACCAAGCAAGCAAAAGCCATAAAAGAAGATGTATTAAAGAAAACTGGCATAACAGAAGAAGAGTTGGCAGCCCAATAGCCTAAAACTCATCTATCACCGGTAGATACCTCCTCAGAAGGAGATATGCCAACAACTTTCAAAAGAGTTGTTAGGAAAAGAGACCCCTCACCAGTATCCACTCCTTCACCTAGAAGGACAAGACAGAAGCAACAAGCTGTGAGGTCTTTGGTCAAGAAAGCCACACATAAGAAGAAGCTGACCCCCAAAAGGAAGAAGAAGACAAACACTAACTTTGCCCCTCTTGACATACTACTGAATGAGATCACAGAGGAAGGTAAATTGAAAAACATAGGGAAAATCTATGACACCCTATCAGATGATGAGAAAGGACAAGTCGAGGAAAGTGTTATATTACACATGGACATGTATAAATTTTTTTTGATGCAAGTCCTAAATGAAATTCCTGATGAACTATATAAAAGACTTGAGGCCAGAAGGCAAGGAATAATTGAGTTGGATAAGAAAATAAAAATAGAGAAATTACTTGCAGTATACCCGGTCAACTCACCTAAGGAAATTGATGATTTGATAGCTCAGGCCAATCAGACAATTTTCTCCACTACACATCGGCAAATATCACTAATGGTAGGTAGAGTTACTGAAGTTTCAGAGGAAAAAAAAAATGGTTGGGATACATTCTTGGTTGAAAAAGAAAAACAAGAATATAGGAATCCAAAGCCCATTCTGGTATATCAAAAGGACAAAGGGAAAGGTTAAGTTGGTGGACCACCAAGTATCAAGATTAGAGACAACTTACCCCCACCTCCTTTAAATACTCCACTGGTAAAAACAACAACTACAGAAGATCAACCGGTAGCTAAGAGCATGGACACAGAGGATAATAATCCTAATCCTGAAGTCCTATATACTGTGAATATTGATACTCAGAAAATCAACATAGTGGTAGATAAGGATACCATAGATAAATCTAATAACAAAGAGCAACCGACAATAGGAAACAAAGAGCAACCGGCAACAGGAAATAAAGAGAAACCAGTAGCAGATTCAGAGAAAAAGATGGAATCTGGAACACAATCAGAGAAATCAACAGAGCTAAAGGCTCCAGAACAGATGCCACTGGTAAGAAATGATGCAGGAAAAACTGTGCTTAAAGAGGTGGAGACACAAACAGACCTACTAGAGGTCAATACTAGCATGGTCACTTCCACCGGCACTCAGTTTGTTGGGTCACCATCAAAAGTAACAGAGGTATTGCTCGAATCTATCAAGAAAATAACTGATTATAGCTCACAAGCTTATAAAGCGATAGATGATTCAATTCCAATTTTGAAATCAATAGCTCCCAATTGTAATATAGCCAACAAAGATTCTTTAGGCCAGTTGGATACACTTTGTAAATATATTTCTAGAAATTTTGAGCAAACAAAGGTAGAAATTGTAAAGGAAAGTGTAGAAAAAGAGAAAAAAAAATTCTTTGAGGAAGGAATAAAGAAGTGTAACAGAGAATTTGACACACTTCTATCGGAACTATGCAATTTATTGAAAGAGTATGAAACTCTGTACAAAGATACCTGTAAGATAAACTTTTTGACCATGGATGAAGACAAAAAGATGAGCAAGGTACAGGAAGAGATCAATAAACTTGCTGATAATTTTGTTAACTCACCCGATACATTATCAGTTTTTGAGGAAAAGATAACAAATTTTGAGGAAGAATTGCTCAAATTAGAAAGAGAGAAAGAGAAAATAATAAACAAGGCAAAATTATTGAGATCTAAACTAAGTCCAAGATTGGACTATTTAGCATCTCTGTGGAAGGAAATCTCAGAGGCACTAACACAGGGTAGAAAAACACCAGTAGAGCACTTGCAGCATCTCACCGGTATAGTATACAGAACTGAGATAGCAATAAAGGAGAGCAAGAAGTTTATGGATGGCATAAACTTAATTTTGGGAGATATTCTTCAGATAATAACTACCCAAATAAAAGGTTGAGGTTATGAATTGGTACAACTACAAAATCTACTAACCTTTGTCATTGATGCCAAAGGGGGAGTAGTAGATGAAAAAATTCAAAGCAGAGGGATCACATGCTCAGGGGGAGCTCTCACATTTTTGGTCTACACATTTTTGGATATCTTTTTGAAATTTCTCATGAGTGTTGCCATCAATGCCAAAGGGGGAGATTGTTGGCATATGGACACTCCAATGAGACATTGTGTGTGATTGAAGGTTTTGTCATTGATGGTAACCTTGCAATCCTATGGTACCGGCAAAGCATTACTCAGGCAACCTTGCAATCCTATGGTACCAGCAAAACATTACTCAGGCAACTTTGCAATCCTATGGCACCGGCAAAGCATTACTCAAACACAACAGTGCACCGATATCAACAAAATCAATCTACACTGGCACCGGCACAGAAGATGTACACCAACACAGAACGAAATATGTATACCGGCACAGAGGTCGACAGGATTTTTGATATATAATATTTTGTTTATTATTGTAAGCCGACTTGGCAAATTGTAAAATGACTCTTGTATATAAAAGAGATCATTGTAGGCATTTGTAGGATATGGATAGGAAGCATAATAAATTATAAGGCAGACCTAATGTGCGAATTGTAGTTCAAGGGTATATGTAAAGAATAGAGCAAGAACTGGTACTGAATCTAGCATTGAAGATGCTATTGTAAAGCAATACAGATTATTGGATTTGAATAATCCTCATTGTAAGTCAGTGTGACTTCTTATTGAGTAGTGAGCTCTAGGCAGTTGGCCTTCCTGCATGTGCGGGCCCCTATTGTAAGTAATATTCTCTTATTGGCCAGTAAGTGAATATTGTGGGTCACAAATCCCACTGAGGTTTTTCCCACACTAGGTTTCCTCGTTAAACATCTTGTGTTATGGTGTTCTTTTCATGTGGATGTTTTTGATTTTGTTATTTGCATTAATTCTTGCATACCAGTATACTATTACTTTATATTTTGCATATTCAGTTTCAAGAAAATTTCATTACCGGATAGATACTGATTCACCCCCACCTCTCAGTATCTATGAGAATCCTAACACATCTTATGAGTGAATAAGGAGCAGAGCAGAGTAGAGTGAATTTCATACACCGGAAAGGTTTTTTGTTAAAGTTTCTGACTGAGGTTAAAATGATACTGAATGAAGCATTGTAGATGCTATTTTGAGCAGTACATTGTCTTGGATTTAATTATCCATTTTGTAGTCAATAAGACTCTTTCATTGAGTAGTGAGCTCTAGGTTGTTGGCCTTCCTGCATGTGCATGCCCCTATTGTATGTAATATTTATTCATATTGGCCAGTGAGTAAATATTGTGGCTCACAAATCCCACCGAGGTTTTTCCCTTACTAGGTTTCCTTGCCAAAATATCTTGTGTTATGGTGTGCATTTATGTTGTCTCTGTTATTTCTCTTTGCTGCATTATTAATTGTTTACCGATACATTAATTTGGGTTGCAAAGTTATAAATAAGTTCAAATATCCATTAACTAGTTAGACACTGATTCACCCCCCCCTTCTCAGTGTCTTTGGGACTGTCATTGCACCTAACAATTGGTATTAGAGCCTGGTCCTCTATTTGCAAAAGCCTAACAACTTGAGGAAGATTCTAAAACCAATACCAATGGAGAGTTTGAGAAAATAGTTGGAAGGAGCTCCTGGAGATTTTGATACAGAAAAATTGAAGAATATCAAAATTGAAGATGATCTAAGGTCTGCTCAGGAATTCATTAAAGGACTTCAGGAGAACCTGGTTATAGCACAAAATAAGAGGAAAGAACATCATGAGCAAATGCAATAACATGATTATGAAAAGGAAACTCCTAGAGATATTGCAGAGAAGCTGGGACAAGAGAACAGTAATATGAGGAATGAAATGCAAGATTTAACCATGAGGCTATGTAAGGATATTGAAGATAGGAAGAAGAATGAAGAAGACTTGACTAGGAGACTTAATGATGGAGGTAATGAAAATATGAGACTTTGTCATGAAAATGATATGCTAAAGATAGTTTTGATTCACATGCAACATGATAAAGATGAGCTTAGTAGACAAGTTGACATTCTGGATAATGAGTTGGTCATTGCAAATGAATACAAAGACAAATTCAAGAAAAATTTAGAAAGACTTGATGACATGCTGAAAAGACAGAAACCTGATGGAGATACAATTGGACTTGGATTTGAACATGGATAAAGCTCTGGGACTACAAATAATCAAGATCACAGTAAACCGGTAAGACAACCTAATGCTTATAAATTTAATGGGAAATGTTTTAATTGAAACAAATTTGGTCATAGAGCAAATCACTGCAGATTTAGAAATAATCAAAATACAAATTTATCCACCGGTCAATGTTCCAAATGCAATAAAGTTGGTCATAACTCAAACAATTGTAGAATGAATGTGAAATGCTATGTTTGTGGTAGATTTGGACATCTATCTAATCAATGCAAAACACAAACCAGTCAAGGATATGGAAAGGCTATTCAGAGGAATAATGTAACTTGTTATGCATGTAACAAGATTGGACATATTTCAAGATTTTGTAGAAGTGAGACTATACCGGCTAACAATAAAGGATCTAATGAGAAAGGAAAAGAAAAAGTAGATGAAATAAAGCAAGAATTTTCAAAACAATAGATTAAGAAGAGAGATTAGAGAGTTGATGAATATGTCTCTGCACCGGTAGAATAGATTAACCCTCCACCAGTAGGAGATTATTTATCTAACTAAGGAATAATCCTTAGGGGGTATGGAAAAAAATTGAAAATCATGCATTCTACCCTTGGTTGATGGTAAGAAGTTATATTTCTTCTTTACTGATGGATATATTAAGATTTCACTTCACCGACAAGCATTTAATGCAATTGTTGAAGAATTTTTTATTATAAAGCACCGAAAAAACCCTCATTTCAATTCACCAAGCATCCAAGCATTCGAAGAGCGCAAAGAGAGAGCAAAGGCATTCTAAAGGTGAAGCAGCAAGGTGTTTTCAGGCATTCAAGGATTTCAAGTTAAAATGGATTTATCTTTTGAAACGGCATCTTCATCTTCTGTACTTGAATTTATTGCAAAACCTAATGTGGTAGAAAACATTAAGTGCCCTAGACCCATGTTTAAAATCATTCCAGAGATTGCTAAGCAAGATGATTCTATTAAAGCCTTTTCTAAGATTCCAAAGGGTTGTTTTTGCCGTAGACCCAAGGATTTATATCCACTGCAACATAGAGAATTTAGGGTCTAATGACTTGAGGAACATGTACAAAGATGTTATAACTGATGAACAAGGTTTAGTCAAGTTGGAGCATAAGATTGTTGAGAACTTAGGATTTGTTGAAATCTTGAACATTCTTGAATTTCCAAATGAAATAGTTCATCTTGTACTGAGAAGAGTTCATGGGGAGTATATGTGGCTAGATTCTATTTTTAAAATCACTAAGGAGGAAATCAAGGTTGTTACTAGTTTACCCTCAACCGGTATTAGGCCTGAAAAAAGAAGAAGATACCAAACAAGGGTGTTATGGACCTAACCAGAGCTACATTTGACAACAAATCTCTTAGGGTTAGTGATATCACTGATGCAAATGTGAAATATGTGAGCATGGTATTTGGATACAGAGTTACTAATGCAATAGATTAAATTTTGTTTATAGTTTATGTATTTATAGTGCATATGAAATGGTTAAGAACAATGCTAGAATTGATATTTGTTAATGGCTTAAGGATGAACTTATAGATAACTTGAAGAAGATTAAGGGTGACAAGAAAGGAACATTCTGTTTTGGCAACCTACTTGCATGTTTAATGCTTTACTTCACAAAGGAGATACTCGACATTGGTCACAAGGACTTTCCATATGACATCTCGATAGGTAGACAGATCATGGAAGCTATTACTGACATTGGTGCTAATAATGATAACATTGTAGCAGACTACTTCAAAAACTTTCAAACCAAAAATGAAGGCTAGAGAAAGGATTCCGCAGAGCATTGGGGATAAGTATGACAAGAAAATTTGTTTTGTAATCAAAAGAGATGAAACATGGATGGAAGTTGTTACTCCTATAACTATTTGGATAACAAAGATGGGATATGAAGTTGATCTGAATATTATTGAGGCTTATGCTAAGACACTTCTTGATGCACCTAGTGAACCCTCTAAAGAAATTTTTGGCAATGCTGACACTATTGAGAGTGTTGTTTTGATGCAGAAGAAGAGAAAAAGAAGAGAAAAATTCATTAGAGATGCATCCAAAATGGCTAAAGAAGTTAAAGAAGATGCTATTAACATAAGTGGTGTTTCTGCTAGTGAATTGGAAGGACGGGAACCGATAGCTCATGTTTCATTGGTTGTGACTTCTTTGGATACAGATAGTGGTAAGGAAGCAGAGTTCAAAAGAGTTGAAAGGAAGAAGAGGAAACCTTCACCAGTAGCTTCTCCTTCTCCTAAAAGAACAAGAAAATTAAGGAAGAAGTAGCATGATGTAAGAGAGCCTAAGAAGAAACAACAACCTAAGGCACCAGATACCCTTACACTAGAGGAATTGATCAATGAAATAACACAAGAAGGTAATCTTAGTAATGTGAATAAATTTTATTATTCTTTCAAGTATTCTGACAAGGAGACAATAAAGGAAAGCATTATTTTGCATCTTGACATCTACAAGAAAGTTTTGGTTGAGGTTGAAGATGATTTGCCTAATGACTTATACATAATATTAGAGGCTAAAAGAATGTATGTGATGGAATTGGATAAAAAGTTAAAGGTTGAAGCATTGTTGGTTGTTCACTCTGTAAATTCCCAAGAAGAGATTGATGAATAGATTGTTGAAGCCAACTGGTCAGTTTTTGTGAGTGGTCACTGGCAGGTTAGAATAATGGCAGGGAGTGTGAAAGAAATAGTAGATGAAATTGCTGACAAATGGGACATATTTTTTGTTAAAAAACAAAAGAAACAAGAAAGGGATAGACAGAAAATGGATAAGTATTTAACAAAGGTATATCAAAAGGATAAAGGTAAAGGTAAAATTGGTAGTGTACCTGTAATAAAGATCCAAGATAACCTTTCTCCACTAGCATAGGACACCCCACCAATAACTTCAGGGACACCGGTACATATAGATAGTCAACTAGATAAGGAGGCTGAAGAAATAACTCATAATGATATTAATCCAGAATTGGAAATTATTTTTACTATGAATGTAGATACACATGATTTTAATATTGTTATGGATAAAGAGTCTGCAGAGGTTAAGGCAACTGATGCTACGAATGTTGAGATCTCTAAGTCACCGATCAACACTGTTGACTCTCAAAACATTGAGATATCGGCAGAAGCTAAGAAACCTAGTACAATCCCTAATGAGAAACCAACAGAAGAAGAGGTAATAACATAGAGTGAGAAACTGACAACAACTGTAAATAAAGAGGTAATAAATGATGGAAACAAGGAAGAAATTGTTAAGGTAATTGGTCTAGTGTCTGATGAAAAGAAAGTTATTGCAGAATTGAGCACATCCACTACAAATTTCAGACCTACAAATGTAACAGATAATATAGCAGATAATATGATAGGTTCTTCAGAACTTACCTCAGTTTTTTATTAAGAAATGACAATTTTTGAGGAAAAGATAGAGAAACTGGAGTAGGAAAAAGCAAGGATAAGGTTGAAGGCCTGGGAACTAAAAAACAAACTTGGTACAAGATTGGACAGTCTTATAACTCAGTGGGTTGAGCTATCTAAATTAACAATTCAAGGAGAACGATCACGAAAGCAATAGATGCATTATTTGACCGACATGATCTAGCAGACAAAAACCATTATTTTTTACAGTAATAAATTCATGTAGAGCTTGAATCTATTTTTGGGGGATATCTTTCAAATTGTACACAACGGGTTACAGCCTATGAGGTAGAATCTTGTACTCTTTGATTCTTTTTGGCATCCTTTGTCATTGATGTCAAAGGGGGAGTAGTATGGAGAAAAATGTATGGAGGAAAATGCACAAAAGAGATCACTTGCTTAGGGGGAGCACACTTCTTTTGGGGATCAGTTTTGGACTTCATTTTTAGATAACAGTTTTGGATTTTTCTCATGAGTGTTGCCATCAATACCAAAGGGGGAGATTGTTGGAATTCTACACTCTAATGAGAATGGTTTATGTTGTCATTGATGGCAACCAATCAGTAATAGGATTCTACAGGTTCACCAGAAATGTAGACATCATTTACCTTCACCAACAAGCACAACAAAGTTCATTCATCGGCATCTAGTTTACACCAGCAACAAATCATACTGACATCCAGGCCGACATGAGACAAGTTTTGTTTATGTTAATTGTATTTTGATGTAAATAATTATTTGTAATTTGACATGATTTATTTTAAAGACTCATATATGTATGAGATCTTATAGGTCATTTTGATATGGGATAGTGTGATAGAATGGAGAATAGTAAATAGAATGTATAGGTGATTTTGTAATAATGCAGATAGATTATGAGAGCGAAAATCTATGTATGCATTATTGATGTAATCATCTTATGAGCAAATAAGGAGTAGAGCAGAGCTGAGTGAATTTCATTCACCAGCAAGGTTTTTGGTTAAGGTTTCTGACTGATCTTAAACTGATACTGAATCAAGCATTGTGGATGCTATTTTTAGTAGTACATTTTCTTGGATTTAATTATCCATTTTGTAGTCAGTGAGACTCTTTCATTGAGCAGTGAGATCTAGGTTGTTGGCCTTCCTGCATGTGGAGGCCCCTATTGTAAGTAATATTTATTCATATTGGCCAGTGAGTAAATATTGTGGGTCACAAATCCCACTGAGGTTTTTCCCTTATCGGGTTTCCTCACCAAAATATCTTGTGTTATGGTGTGCATTTATAATGTCTTTGTTATTTCTCTTTGCTTCATTATTACTTGTTTACCAGTACATTAATTTGGGTTGCAAAGTTATAAATAAGTTCAAATATCCATTAACCAGTTAGACACTATTTCACTCCCCCCTCTCAATGTCTTTGGGATTGTCATTGTGTTGGTATTATGGATGTGTTGCATTGGTTTTGTCAATGATGTCAGCACTTGTCAACACTTATCAACACTGAAGATCTTTGGTTATGTTCACCAACATGTTCAGTGACTTATGCACAATCATCGGTATCTAGTTCCCCGATAGGTTATATTGTTCATTGGCACTAAGGATGATCTGTTATCATATGGAGATTACTTGGTTATGTTGAAGACAATGTTTGGACACTTGGTTTTGGTGATTTGGTTATTGGTCTAATCGAGTTTGCATATTTACTGTTACTGGCAAATAGGTCTAGGCTATGGACCGACAAGTGTTATCTATTCTAGATTAGCATGACACATTATGGAGATGTTTTATTGATTGGTCATTATTGTAAATGCATTGAGCCAACATGATGCATCGCATATTAATTCATTTTGTAATTAATTTAATTGTAATATTCTTAGTGAGCCGACCTACACATTTGGTCTTAGGTTTTGGTATATATGTAAGATCTCATTTGTGAGATTATAAAGAAGGTGTGGAAAAGGATTGAAATAAGGTATATGCAAATATAAGCAGAGCTATACACATAGACATCATTTGAAGATTCAAGGAAGGTATGAAGAAGACAAATAGAGCTTAACCGGTACTTAATCTAGCATATGAAGATTCTATTTTGGGCAGTACATTGTCATTGGATTTAACCATTCAATTGTAGTCAGTGTTACTCCCATTTTGTAATTGAGTAGTGAGCTCTAGGCAGTTGGCCTTTCTGCATGTGCAGGCCCCATTTGTACACACATACTATCTACAGTAGTATCATCTGATTGTGGGTAAGGTTTACCATCGTGGTTTTTCCCCTTATAGGGTTTCCACGTACAAATCTTTGTGTTATGTGTTGTGGATGTTATTTGTCTTTATGTTTCATGCATTAAACTTTATCGGTACTGATATTAACTGTTAAACTATCTACCGACATCAAGTTTAGTTTACCGATATTATGCACTAAGTTTGGTTAAGTTATATTTGGGTTTAAATTAATAGACAACTGATTCACACCCCCCCTCTTAGTTTCCTCTAGGTCCTAACAATTGGTATTAGAGCTAAGTCCTCTTTTTGCAGAAGTTTAATAGCTTGAGGAGATTCTATGGCAACTAACTATTTTAGGAAGGACAGTCTGAAACTTGATGGAACTAACTATGGTATATGGAAGATCAGAATGGAGACACAACTGAATTGCATGGGAAGAGACATATGGGATGTTACAAAGAATGACTATGTTGGTCCTACACAGAGTCAACCTAATCCACCAAGCTTGGCTAAAGATTAGGAGAATGATTGCAAAGCAAGAGAAGAACTTTAGAGTGCATTGTTAGATCAACAAATCATGGGATTATCAGACTGATCTACTGCTAAAGCTATTTGGGATAAATTGGAGACATTGAATGAAGGTGATACCATTGCCAAAATTATAAAACTGGAATGCTTCCGGGTCAGGTATGAAAATCTGAAAAATGGAAGAAGATGAAAGGATTTATGCTTTTATGGAAAGAGTTAATGAAATTGTTTTGGGTATAAAATGTTGTGGAGGATCCTTAAGTGAAGATGAAATTGTTTCTAAAGTTTTAAGAGCATTGCCACTAGAATACAAAATGAAAGTAACTGCTATTAATGAATTGAGAACAATGCCTAATGCATCAGTATCTAGAGATACTTTGGTTGGAAAACTTAGCTTTTGAACTTGAGGAATTTGGTCCTGTTGCTACAATTAAGATAGATTTCGCTTTCAAAGCTTCATCATCTACAACATCCTCATCATCATCATCTGAAAAATCTGATTGGAAAGCACTCTATGCTAGAGAACTTGAAGAAATCAAAAGAGAGAATGAAGAACTTGAAGAGCTTGAAACACTATTTGCAAGAAAAATGCCTAAAGGTCTAGTTGGAAGTAAGTATGAAGGTAAAGCACCATTTAAATGTTTTAAGTGCAATAAAATTGGTCATATGGCATCTAGGTGTCCTGATAGACATGCAAGATTGAAAGAAGAAGCTAAAAGAACATATAAGCTTAACCCTGAATATAAGAGATACAGATTTAAGAAGAATAGAGACAAATCATGTTACTTTGTTGATGAAGGAGTTACTGATGATTCTAATGAGGAACTAGTAGACAATGGATGGGATTTTGTTGCAATAACAGAAGATCAACTGACACCTACTATTCAACCGGTAGAGCAGGCCCTGGTAGCTAAAATTGAAGAAAAGGATGAATGGATCATTGATTGCGGATGTTCACATCATATGACTGGTGATAAAAGTAAATTTTTAACTTTTCAGGAATACAATGGAGGTCTAGTAAGATTTGGGGATGATAAAGCTTGTTTTATCAAAGGAAAAGGCACTATATCTTTTGATGGTAAGCACAATACTGACAATGTTTATTATGTTAAATGTTTGAAGCATAATCTTTTGAGTGTTGGTCAATTAGTTGAAAAGAGATTTTAGTTACAATTCAAGAATGGTAAATGAAAAATCATGAATAGAACTGGTTTGGAAATTGCAACTAGTAATTAGACTAGAGGTAATATCTTTCATTTGAATAACAATGAGAAGACATGCTTGATTGCACATATTGATGAAAGTTGGTTATCGCATAAAAGACTTTGTCATATAAATTTTGATTGCATTGTGAAAATCAGTACAACTAAGGCAGTAAGGGATTTACCTAAGATTGTTAAACCTCATAATCCGATATGTAAGGAATGTCAATTTGGAAAGCAAGTTAGAGAAACTTTTAAGAGTATTCTAGAAAAATCCAATAATGTTCTTGACTTAATTCATATTGATTTATGTAGTCCAACAAGAACTAGAAGTTTACAAGGAGATAGATATTTTATGCTAATCATTGATGATTATTCTAGAATGTGTTGGGTTACTTTTCTTAGGGAGAAATCAAAAGCTTTTGGGAAATTCAAACTATTCAAGGTCATCGTAGAGAATGAAACTGGTAAGAAAATCAAATGTTTGAGATCAGATCAAGGAGGTGAATTCACATCTAAGGAATTTAATATATTCTATGAAGTGAATGGAATCAGAAGACAATTATCAGCACCTCAGACACCCCAGCAAAATGGAGTTGTGGAAAGGAAGAACATAACTATTTTGGATGTAGCTAGAAGCATGATATCAGAAGAAAACCTACCTCATGTGTATTGGAGAGAAGTAGTTAATACAGTTGTTTATACATTCAATAAAGTTCACATCAAAGGTGAAACCAATAAGACCCCTCATGAACAAGAGATTGCAAAAAATCATTGAGAGTGCAAATGTGAAGATTGATTAAAAGTTTAGAGGTAATTCAAGGTCTATGGACTCTGAACCGGTAGTTGAGATAATCATGAGTAAACCTACAATGAGTACACCGGTACAAAATGTTGATCCAGTAACGCTGGCATCATCTGAGAATTCCATAGTGATTGAAGAACAACAACAAGTGAATACATCGAGGTATGTAAGATTCAATCATTCTGAAAGTCAGATAATTGGGAATAAGTATCAAGGTGTTATGACAAGAGGAAGACTGGCAAATGAAGAGGTATGTCTAATTTCTCAAATTAAACCAACAACTACTAATGAGGCATGTGAAGATAAACATTGGATTAAAGCTATGGAAGATGAATTGGAACAAATTGAAAAGAATAACACATGGACATTGGTTCCCCGACCTAAAAACAAAAATATAATTGGAACTAAATGGGTATTCAAAAATAAACTTAATGAAAATGGTAAGGTAATCAGAAACAAAGCAATATTAGTGTGTAAGGGATATTCATAGAAAGAAGGAATTGATTACAATGAAACCTTTGCACTGGTAGCTAGAATTGAGGTAGTCAGATTATTCTTAGCTTTTGCAGCACACAAGAACTATAAAGTATATCAAATGGATGTTAAATGTGCATTTCTGAATGGTGATCTTGAAGAGGAAGTTTACATTGAACAACTTGATGGATTTTCTTTGACAAATGACAAAGATATGATTTTCAGGTTAAGGAAAGCTTTATATGGATTGAAGCAAGCTCCTAGAGCTTGGTATGCTAGATTGGACAAATATCTTTTGAAGCTTGGTTATACTAAAGGTAATGCTAACATCAACTTATATTACAAAGTGACTAATGATGACATCTTGGTTATTGAAGTTTTTGTTGATGATATCATTTTTGGAGGAGAAGAAGGATTGTGTAAAGACTTTTCTAATAAGATGGAGGAAGAATTTGAAATGTCTATGATTGGGGAGATAAAATTATTTTTAGGATTGCAGATTTCACAAAATGATAAAGGTATATTCATAAATCAATCAAAGTACTTGAAGGAATTACTTAAGAAATTTGGTATGGAAAACTCTAAACCGGCAAGTACACCTATGACTACAACTGATAAACTATCATTGAAGGATGGATCAACAACTGTTAATCCGACAAGATATAAATCTATGATTGGAGGTTTAGTGTATTTGAAACAAACAAGACCTGATATTATGAATGCAGTATGTATTGTTTCAAGATTTCAGAGTAATCCTAAGGAAAATCATGAATCATCAGTAAAAAGGGATTTTTCCAGTATCTACAAGGCACAACAAATCTTGGTTTATGGTATCCCAAAGATGAAAATGTTGATTTATTTGCATACACAGATGCAAATTGGGCAGGAGATGTAGATGACAAAAAAAGCACCACCAACAGAGCATTTTTTCTTGGTAGCAGACTAATTTCATGGTTGAGCAAGAAACAGAGTTGTACATCACTATCAATAGTAGAATTAGAATATGTTGCAGTAGCAACTAATTGTACACAAGTATTATAGATTAAGCAAATGTTGAAGGACATAAAGGTAAAATTCAAAGAACCTATAATCATTTACTGTGATAATATGGCAACAGTTGATATATCAAAGAGTCTGGTATTTCACTCTAAAACTAAACATGTTTCTATCAAATTTAATTTTTTGAAAGAGAATGCTGAAGCAAAAGAAGTGAAATTGGTTTATGTGAATACTAAAGAGTAGATTGTAGATATCTTTACTAAGCCTTTGCCTAAGGAAACTTTTGAATATCTATGAGAGAAGCTTGGAGTTATACCCTCACCGGTAGAAATAATAGAGAAATATTTTTCTGACTTTGATGAAGGAGAGCTACTTCTCAGGGGGAGTAGATTGAATAAATTTGGGTATAACAATTGGTATTTGTAATAAGTTCTATGAACTGATTGTATTTGGTTTTGTAGTGCTTTAGCATTCGATGTCAAAGGGGGAGAGATATCTATGAAAAAACACATTAGCTCTTAGGGAGAGATTATTCACTAGGGGAGAGATTGTTACTCTCTGTATCTGTATTTTGATTTCTAGTTAATGAACTCTTTGGGAGATTGTTGGTTTTTGGTTTTTGGCATTTCTACTTTGGCACTTAGATGGTTTTTCCATCTTGTGTTGCCATCAATGCCAAAGGGGGAGATTTTTGGTATTATGGATGTGTTGCATTGGTTTTGTCATTGATGTCAACACATGTCAACACTTTCAGGACTGAAGATCTTTGGATATGTTCACCGACATGTTCAGTGACTTATGCACAGTCACTGGTATCTAGTTCATCGACAGGTTATATTGTTCACCAACACTAAGGATGATCTGTTATCATCTAGAGATTACTTGGTTATGTTAAAGACATCGTTTGGACACCTGGTTTTGGTGATTTGGCTATTGGTCTAATCGAGTTTGCATATTTGTTGTTACCGGCAAATAGGTCTCGGTTATGGACCGACAAGTGTTATCTATTCCAGATCAGCACGACACATTATGTAGATGTTTTATTGATTGGTCATTATTGTAAATGCATTGATCCGACATGATGCATCGCATATTCATTCATTTGTAATTAATTTAATTGTAATATTCTTAGTGAGCCGACCTACACATTTGGTCTTAGGTTTTGGTATATATGTAAGATCTTAGTTGTGAGATTATAAAGAAGGTGTGGAAAAGGATTGTAATAAGGTACATGAAAATATAAGCAGAGCTATACACACAGACATCATTTGAAGATTCAAGGAAGGTATGAAGAAGACAAACAAAGCTTAACAGGTACTAAATCCAGCATATGAAGATGCTATTTTGAGTAGTACATTATCATTGGATTTAACCATCCAATTGTAGTCAGTGTGACTCCCATTTTGTAATTAAGCAGTGAGCTCTAGGCAGTTGGCCTTTCTGTATGTGCAAACCCCATTTGTACACACATACTATCTCCAGTAGTATCATCTAATTGTGGGTAAGGTTTCCCATCATGGTTTTTCCCCTTATAGGGCTTCCACATACAAATCTCTATGTTATGTGTTGTGGATGTTATTTGTCTTTCTGTTTCATGCATTAAACTTTATCAGTACTGATATTAACTGTTAAACTGTCTATCAACATCAAGTTTGGTTTACCGGTATTATGCACTAAGTTTGGTTAAGTTATATTTGGGTTGAAATTAGTAGACAATTGATTCACCCCCCCCCCCTCTCAGTTGCCTCTGAGTCCTAACACAATGTATCTAACATAACCTTCCTTCAACCTTCAAATAATGTTTGCATGATTCGCATAAGGATCTGCTTATTTTCGCTCTTCAATATTTGAACACACTTATACCATATCCTATTCGATCTTCAACGAGATCTTACAATCATATATACAAAACCTAAGACCAAATGTATAGGTCAGCTCAACAAAGATATTACAATTAAATCAATTACAAAATAAGTCTTGTTGTGATACAACATGTTGGCTCAATACACTTACCACATTATCTAATTAATAAACCATTTCCAAAATGTGTCGTGCTGATCTGGAATAGATAACATGTATCATTCCATAACCTAGACCTATCTACCGGTAAAGGCAAATATATCAACCCAATTAGACCAATAAGAAAAACACCAAATCGAAACACCCAATCCATGTCTTTGACATAACCAAATGATCTTCAAGTTATCATTGTTGTCGGTGAACCATATAACTTGCTAGTGAACACGTATCAGTGACTGTACATAAGCCACTAACCATACTGATGAACACAATGTATACCTCCAAGAATATAAGTGTTGACATCAATGGAAAAACCAATGTAACACATGATGAAGTCATCCATAATACCAACATGTGCTCTAGGTTGTAAGCCTTCCCGCAAGTGTAGGCTCCTTTATTTTGTAATATCTTTTCATATGGCCAGTGGATTGAGATTGTGGGTCACAAATCCCACCATGGCTTTTAATTTTTGAGATTTTCCATGTATAATTATTTGTGTTATGGTATTCATTTGTTTGATTTACTTATTGTTTTCTTTTCTTCTTTCAATCTTACATGTATCGGTATACCGGTTGGTGAATGCATATTTTAATAAGGTTAAAATTGATCATTCTGGTAAAAAACTAATTCACCCCCCCCCCCCCTCTTAGTGTTCTTGGATTCCAACAATTGGTATTACTAGAGCCTTGTGCCTCGGAGGAATTTTAACAACTTGAAGGAGATCATGAATCCGGAATCCATGGATATGAGTTTGGGAAAGAAACTTGAGGTAGCACTTGAAAATTATGATGCTAAAAGGATGAAGAACTTGAAGCTACAAGATGAATTAAATTCTGCTGAGGAATTCATTCTTGTCCTATAGGAGAGGCTGTCATTTGTTCAAGCTAGGAGGAAGGAACTTTTCAAGAATAAGGATAATGAAGAGAAAGATGCCCTTAATGAAAGATGTCAGAAGCCGAGTCAGGAGAATATGGTCATGAGGAATGAAATGATATCTTTAACTATGAGGATTTCTAAAGATATTGAGAACTAGAAGAAAAAGGAAGAAAATCTTGTTGTATCCCTAAAAAATAAATTTTAAGAATGTGGTAGGTTGGTTCATGAAAATGATATGTTGAGAACTGATTTAGTGTGATCCCAGAGTAAAGAACAAGAACTTCAAAGGCAAATGATAATTCTAAGAGATGATCTGACTATTGAAAGTGAGTATAAAGAAAAATTCAAGGTTAGTTCAACACAACTTGATGAGTTATTGAAGAGTGAGAGACAAAATGGAGATTCCATTGGACTTGGATTTGAACAAGGTCAGAGCTCCGGTACTGTAAATGAAGATCAAAACCAGAAAGCGTCAGTAAGGTAGTTTAATGCTTAAAAATTTAATGGTAGATGCTTTATTTGTAATAAATTTGGTCACATGACTAGGCAATGTAGAATTAGAGCAAATCAGTTTTATAACTTTGCTCCCTGTCAATGTTCTAAATGTAATAAGTATGGTCATAAGATATAAGATTGCAGAATGAATGTTAAATGTTATGCATGTGGAAAATTTGGACATGTGGCTAATTAGTGTAGGTCAAGCAATTATACTAGTTTTAGAAAAGTGATTCAAAAGAACAATGTTACATGCTATGCATGCAATGAGGTTGTACATATTGCTAAGTTTTGTAGAAGCATAAATCCACCAGTTGGTAATGATGGATCAAATGATAAAGGGAAAGAGAAGGTAAATGAAATTTGGCAAGACCATATCAAGAAATAGGTTAGGAATACAAAAGATCAATCAGCAAATGGGAATGCAACGGTTACTCAATCGGCAGAGGAGGTTGCTCTTGCACCGGTAGGAAGATCATCTGATAATTGAAGCAAATGTCTTAGGGGTAGGCAAAATTCATGAAGATACTACATATGCCTCGGGAAGAGGTTCTGGAAGATGTTCCAGACATTGGAGATGTTTGATCGAGATGTAGTATCTTTCACCAAAAGTCATTCATATCAATGATGGATTAGGGTTTCTTAGAGGTTAAAAGGATGAATTCACTTCATTTTTTATCACTTTGCATTCAGAGTGATTCTAAGGCGATTCAGTGTGATCAATATCTTCTTGAGTGATTTCACTAGTGATTGGAAGAGTTCTTTAGGGTTTTCATCAGCAACTATTTCTCAGGTATTTATCTTTCATCATGGAAGTGAGATCATCCTCTATACCTACTTTTATTACAGATCCTACTATTGTTGAGGTCAAGGACTATCCTAGGCTAATTTTTCAAGTGATATCCACATATAGCCACCTTGGATGATTCGGTTGGTGCTTTTTTCCCATGTCCCGAAAGGAGTCTTATATGTTGAAGATGTCAGAGCTTACATTCACTATCACATTGAGGATTTGGGAACCAGTGATATTAAGAGCATGTATATGAGCGAGTTAATGGGAGATTCTGGAAAGATTAAGCCTGAATATCAACATATTGAGGATCTAGGGTTTACCGACATTCTAGATATTCCAAAATTTGAAGATGAGATTGTCAGATATGTTTTGAGCATAGTGCATGGAGAATTCATCTAGTTGAATAGACCATATAAGATCTCAAAGGAAGCCATCAGGGAAATCACCAGTTCACCATAGGTTGGACGGCGTCCAGAGAAGAAGGTTTCAAATGATCATGTCAACAAGATCATCGGTGCAAAATTAGACAAGTGATCAATGAGGGTTAGCACTATCATGGATAGAGATATCAGATTAGGAAGCATGATTATTGGTTACAAGGTAACTCAATCAAACCGTCTGAATTTTGTTTCTAGCTCTTGCATTTATGCAACACATAAGATGATGAGGTAGAATGAGAAGTTAGATCTTTGTGGATGGATGTTGGATGAATTGTTAATCAACCTAGGGAAGATCAAAGGAGAGAAGAAGGGAACATTCTAGTATGGTAATCTTATTGTTTGTTTGATGTTATTTTTTATTAATGGAACTCTTAGCTTTGGGAAGAGACAATGGGCATTTGATATCTTGGTAGGAATGCAACTGAAACAATCAATTGCTACATTGGGTAGTCAACGAGATGATAAAGTGTGGGGTTACTTTAAGGCATTCCAGAAGCCTATGAATTATAGTGAGAGGGTTCCAAAGAAAATTGTTGAGAAATACTCAAGTGAGATATGCTTCATGGTTAAGAAAGATGAAACTTTGATGGAGGCAGGCCCCAGAAAATTTGGATTAAAGAGATGGGTTATGAAGTTGATGCACAAATTTTGGATGCTTATACAAAATTGCTGATTGATGCACCTATTTATGAAGTTGAGAAAACATTTGGTACTGCTAAGAGAAAAAGAAAGAGGTTGAAATTGAGTTTAACCAGAAGAAGAGGGAGAAGCAGTAGGGCAAAGCAATAAATTTTGTGGAACAAGTATCTTTGGACATCAAAGCGTTAATTGATGTTGTTCCAGAAAAAGGAAGGAAGAGGAAAGAAACAAAAAAATTTATTGAACCTATTCCATCAGAATCTGGATCTGATGATGACACACCCTTATCATTCAAAAGGGTATTAAGGAAGAAAAGTGAAGAGACTAAAGTGGAAGCAAAGAAGCAACTGGCTAGGAAGGTTACAATCAGGGTACCGACACATAAACGGGCTCCTAAAGAAACACCTTCTGCCCCATCCAGTATTGGAAGAAGAAAGAAGAAGGATGACTCCGATCTTGCACTTGTATCTGGTAATGTAACTATTATTCCACCCAAGACTTGTGTAGAATTAGTAGAAGAAATTAGTAAGGATGGTATGTTGAAAAATGTACAATTTTATTATGAGCATTTAGATAATGATGAACAGAGAGAAGTTGAGGAGGTAGTTTTGTTGTATTTGGATGTTTATAAGAAATCTTTGTTAGAAATTGAAAATCAAATACCGACATAGTTATATGAAAAACTAGATGATAGAAGATTATTAGCAATGGAGGAGGACAAGAATATAAAGATTCAATATTTGTTATCTATTTGTGCAACTATTACTCCGGAGGAGTTGGATAGGACTCTTAAGGTTGTAGACAGGAAGATTTTTCACAGCAAGCACAAAATAGTAAGTCTTATGTTATGTAGGGTCAATGAGATAGTCACTAAGACCCACAAGGCATGGGTTCAATTCTTTGCATCAAACCCTTATTTTTATACTTCATTGAAGGCTAAAATAGATACTATAGACATCTCAGTTGAAGGGAAAGGTAAACATATAATGGGTACCACATCTACAATTTTGAAAAATATTAAGATATTGGATATTGAGCCCCCGTTAGTGACTAATGTACATGAAAATGTTGAGATACATATAGAATCAGAGAGTGTAAAGGTTGCAAGTGTATAGGTTACTAATATTGAGGAAAATAGTCCTCTGAATTAGAATGTATAGGTTGAGGACACAGTTCCTAAGGAGGAACCAATAGTTATTGATACTGCACCAAGTGGCGAAGTCACTGGTGCAAGAGTGGAAGTTATAAAAGTTAAGTGATAAGAGGAGAAGAAAGAGGAATCTAGCAGGGAACCGGTAGTGAGTCCATCATTGTTGTCAATTGACACCTCGCAGGTTGAAAATAAAAGCATAACGGAGATGAGTTCTACTAAACTCACGATGATGGTTGTATAGAAAATGATGAAGAAAGGATCTATGGATAAAGGATTTATTGACTAGTCTATCCCAGTTGTGCATAGACTTGTCTCAGAGTGCAAATTTGACAAAGAAGCAAGCCCATCTGACAAGCTTAAAATAATCACAGAGCACATTTTTAAGGACTTTCAATCTTTACAATAGATATCAAACTGGTAGGCATTGAAGAGGTTTACATAGGCTAAAAGAGAAACTTTTGATTAGATGATTGAGCTAGAGAAAAATGAGATTAATGATAAACTAAAGTTGATTGATAATGCTTTGAGGCAGTGTACTAATATTTACACAATATGTTGTAACACAAGTTTACTTATAGTAGAGATAGATAAAAGGATTAAGGATATTTAGGAGAAGATTGTAGGTATAGTCAATTCTTTTGATGGATCGAATTCTTTAACTACATCTATTGATGGTCAGATTTTGGTTTTGGAAGCCCAAGTTTTAGCTCTTGAGAGGGAAAAAGATAAAATCATAAGGAGATCCAGAAGTCTTAGAGGTTTGGTGAGTCCCTAGTTGGATTCATTAAGTGTACATAAGAAGGAGTGTATTGATATGGTTGGTAAGCCCACACCAGTAGAGCTTAATGAGAAAGAGTCATATGCCCATATGCTAAATGGATTTGTGTCTATTTTCGACACTTTCAAATCTAGTTGGGATACCTATCCAGATCTTTTGGAGAAGGCTTATCCAAAAATTTTCAAATATATTCATCTCTGGTAAGGTATTTTGGGACATATTAATTGTACAATCTTTCATTCTGCATCTCAATTTTTGGTATTTTTGGTTGGCATTGATGTCAAAGGGGGAGGTATAGGTGAAAAATATTTAGGAGATATGGAGGTATGGAGTATTTTGTATTGATCATGATCATAGATAGATATTCATCTCAGAGGGAGCGAGATCAGGATGAAACCGACAGATGGAAACCATGATCATTTTTCACATGAGTTTTGCCATCAATGCCAATAGGGAAGATTGTTGGCAATTGACACTCATTTGGTTGGTTTCAATATGTTGTCATTGATGGAAACATGTTCTGGCTTCATATTTTGGTTTAGTAGTGTACCGACAGACACTTCACCAACACTAGTAGGTATCTTCACTAGTTAGAAGGAATTCTTTGGTTCTCGACATTGGAGGCCGACATGGTTCACATTCAGGTTATCGATATTGGAGGCTGGCATCATTTGGGAGATCCAACATCGATAATTGATTTTGATATATATGTATTTATATAATTGATCTGACATGTATATTCATATTGTAATTATCTTTGTAAGCTGACATAAGGCATGATGGATTGCAAAGTGTATATAGGTCAGTTGATTAGATCATTTTGTGATATGTAGGGATGTGGAAAAAGGATATGCGAGATATATGAGAGAGATCATGTATGTGAGGATGTTAATGTAAGAGGGTATTCTGGTAAGGGTTTAGGGTTTCAGACCAGAATAGACAAAGCTTAACCGGAACTGTATCCAAGCATAGAAGATGCTATCATTGCAGTTCAATCATTTCTCTCGATTTTAGTCTATATTTTAATGTAGTCAGTGAGACTCTTTTTGTGATTGAGTAGTGTGCTCTAGGCTATAAGCCTTCCTACAAGTGCAGGCCCTTATATTTTATAATATCTATTCATATGGCCAGTGAATTGATATTATGGGTCACAATTGTTGGTATTCTGGATATGTTGATATGGTTTTGTCATTGATGTCAACACCTATCATCACTTGTCAACACTTATCAACACTTGGAGATTTCGGTTATGTTCACCAGCAAAGTTACAGACTTATGCACAGTCACTAGTATTTGGTTTATCGGTAGATTATATTATTCACCGACACTTGGAATGACTTGGAAACTACTTGGTTATGTCAAAGACATTATTCGATCACTTGGTTTTGGAAATTTGGTTAATTGTTTATTCGGGTTTGCATATTTGTTGTTACTCGTAAATAGCTCAAGGATATGCACCAACAGGTATATCTATTCCAGATCAGCACGACACGTTATGAAGATGATTTATTATTATTGTAAATGCATTGAGCCGACATCATGCATTGGATATTGATTTATTTGTAATTGATTTTATTGTAATATCTTTTAGTGAGCCAACCTATTTAAATTGGTCTTAGGTTATGGTATAAATGTAAGATCTCATTTGTGAGATTGAAATGTGAATGTGGAAAGGATTTCAATAAGGAATATGCAAAAATAAGCAAAGCTATACATGCAGACATCATTTGAAGGTTGAAGGAAGGATTTTATGAAGGCAATGAAGACTAACCCAGTACTGAATCCAGCATATGAAGATGCTATTTTGTGCAGTACATTATCATTGGATTTAACCATCCAATTGTAGTAAGTGTGACTCTCATTTTGTGATTGAGCAATGAGCTCTAGGCAACTGGCCTTTCTGCATGTGCAAAATCCATATTGTACACACATACTATCTATAGTAGTATCATTTTATTATGGGTAGGGCTTCACACCATGGTTTTTCCCCTTACAAAGTTTCCACGTACAAATATTTGTGTTATGTGTTGTGGATATTATTGTCTTTCTATTTCATGCATTAATCTTTACCAGTATTGCAATTAACTGTTAAGACTATCTACTAGCATAAAGTTTGGTTTACCGATATTAAGCATTAACTTTTGGTTAAGTTAATTTTGGTTGAATTTATTAGACAACTAATTCACCCCCCCGCTCTCAGTTGTCTCTGGGACCTAACAATTGGTATCAAAGCTTAGTCCTCTTTTTGTAGAATTTTAACAGCTTGAGGAGATCCAATGTCTTCTAACTATTTTAGGAAGGACAGTCCAAAACTTGATGGAACTAACTATGGCATATGGAAGATCAGGATGGAGACACATTTGAATTGCATTGGAAAGGACATATGGGATGTTACAACGAATGGCTATACTGCTCCTACTCAAGGTCAACCTAATCCACCTAACTTGGCTAAAGATGAGGAAAATGATTGCAAAGAAAGAGAAGCACTTTTGAGCGCATTATTAGATCAGCAAGTCATGGGATTGTCAGATAGATGTACTGCTAAAGATATTTGGGACAAACTAGAAACATTGAATGAAGGAGATTCCACAGTCAAAATTGCAAAACTTGAATGCTTCCAGGTCAAGTATGAAAGTCTAAAAATGGAAGAAGAAGAAAGAATTTATTCTTTTATGAAAAGAGTAAATGAATTGTTTTAGGTATACAATGTTGTGGAGGAACCTTAAGTGAAGATGAGATTATTTCCAAAGTCTTAAGAGCTTTGCTACCAACATATAAAATGAAAGTTACTGCTATAAATGAATTGAGAACAATGCCTAATGCATCAATATCTAGAGACACTTTGGTTGGAAAACTTTCAGCTTTTGAACTTGAGGAATTTGGTCCTGTTACTACTATCAAGACAGATCTAGCTTTCAAAGCATCATCATTATCTAATAAATCTGATTGGAAAGTCTTCTATGCAAGAGAACTTGAAGAAAGTAGGAGGGAAAATGAAGAACTTGAAGAACTTGAAGCACTATTTGCAAGGAAAATGCCTAAAGGTCTAGTTGGAAGTAAGTATGAAGGTAAAGCACCCTTTAAATGTTTTAACTATAATAAGATTGGTCATATGGCTTCTAGATGTCCTGATAGACATGCTAGATTAAGAGAAGAAGCTAAAAGAACATATAAGCCTAACCCTGACTATCAGAAATACAAGTTTAGGAAGAATAGATATAAATCTTGTTATTATTTTGATGAAGGAGTTACTGATGATTTTGATTAGGATCCAGTAGACAATGGATGGGATTTTGTTGTTATAACAGAAGATCAATCGACACCTACTATTCAACCGGTAGAGAAGGCCCTGACAGCTAAAGTTGAAGATAAGGATGAATGGATTATTGATTCAGGATGTTCACATCATATAACTAGTGATAAGAGTAAATTCTTAACCTTTCAGGATTACAATGGAGGTCTTGTAAGATTTAGAGATGATAAAGCTTGACTAATCAAAGGAAAAGGCACTATATCTTTTGATGGTAAGCACAATACTGATAATGTTTATTATGTTGAAGGTTTGAAGCATAATCTTTTGAGTGTTAGTAAATTAGTTGAAAAAGGATTTTAGTTACAATTCAAGAATGGTAAATGCAAAATCTTAAACAGAATTGGTTTGGAAATTGCAACCGGTAATCAGACTATAGGTAATATATTTCATTTCACCAACAATGAGAAACCATGTTTGATGGCACATATTGATGAAAGTTGGTTATGGCATAAAAGACTTTGTCATGTAAACTTTGATTGCATTGTAAAAATCAGTACCACTAAGGTAGTTAGATATTTAAGTAAGATTGTTAAACCTCACAATCTGGTATGTAAGGAATGTCAATTAGGAAAGTAAGTTAGAGCAACTTTCAAAAGTATTCTGGAGAAGTCTAACAATGTTCTTGATTTAATTCATATTGATTTATGTCGTCTAGCAAGAACTAGAAGTATACAAGGAGATAGGTATTTGATGCTAATCATTGATGACTATTCTAGAATGTGTTGGGTTACTTTTCTCTGGAAAAAATCTGAAGCATTTGGGAAATTCAATCTATTCAAGCTGATGGTAGAAAATGAAACTGGCAAGAAAATAAAATGTTTGAGATCAAATCAAGGAGGTGAATTCACATTTAAGGAATTTAATACATTCTGTGAGGTGAATGGGATCAGAAGGCAATTATCAACACCCCAGACACCCCAGCAGAATGGAGTTGTGGAAAGGAAAAACAGAACTATCTTGGATGCAGCTAGAAGTATGATATCAGAAGAAAATCTACCTCATATATACTGGAGAGAAGCGGTCAATACAACAATGTATATATTCAACAAAGTTCACATCAGAGGTGAAACCAGTAATACCCCACATGAACTATGGTTTGGTAATACTCCTACTCTTAAATATTTCAAAATATTTGGAAGTAAATGCTATATTAGAAGAGATGAGTATATTAGCAAATTTGAACCTAGAAGTGATGAAGGAATATTTCTCCGTTATTCATCTAAGAGAAAGGCATATAGATGTTTTAATAAGAGATTGTAGAAAATTGTTGAGAGTGAAAATGTGAAGATTGATTAACAGTTTAGAGGAAATTCAAGGTACACAAACTCTGAACCGGCAATAGAGATAATCACAAATGAACCTACTATGAATACACTAGTACAAAATGGTGATCCAATGACACCGACATCATCTGGAGAATTAATAGTCATTGAAGAATAGCAACAAGTAAAAACACCCTGGTATGTAAGACTGAATCATTCTGAAGTTTAGATAATTGGAAACAAATTTCAAGGAGTTATGACTAGAGGAATATTGGCAAATGAGGAGGTATGTCTTATTTTGCAAATTGAACCTAAATCAATTAATGAGGCATGTGAAGAAAAATATTGGATTAAAGTTATGGAAGATGAATTAGAACAAATTGAAAGGAATAACACTTGGTCATTAGTTCCCCGGCCTAAAGACAAAAATGTAATTGGAACTAAGTGGGTTTTCAGAAATAAACTTAATGAGGATGGTATGGTAATCAAAAGAAAAAGCAAGATTAATGTGTAAGGGATATTCACAGAAAGAAGCAATTGATTGTAATGAAACCTTTGCACCGGTAGCTAGAATTGATGCAGTCAGACTTTTATTGGCTTTTATAGCACACAAGAACTATAAAGTATATCAAATGGATGTTAAATGTGCATTTCTGAATGGAGATCTTGATGAAGAAGTTTATATTGAACAACCTGATGGACTTTCTTTGATAGATAACAAAGACATGGTTTGCAGGTTAAGGAAAATTTTATATCGATTGAAACACGCTCCTAGAGCTTGGTATGCTAGATTAGACAAATATCTTTTAAAGCTTGGATACACTAAAGGTAATGCTGACAACAATCTATACAACAAAGTGACTAATGATGAAATCTTGGTTATTGAAGTTTATGTTGATGATATAATATTTGGAGGAGAAGATGGTTTGTGCAAAGACTTTTCTAACAAAATGCAGCAAGAATTTGAAATGTCTATGATTGGAGATGTTAGGTCCTAGAGACAACTGAGAGGGGGGGTGAATTAGTTGTCTAATAAATTCAATCAAAATTGACCTAACCAAAACTTATTGCTTAATACCGGTAAACCAAAATTTATGTCGGTAGATAGTCTTAACAGTTAATTGCAGTACCGGTAAAGATTAATGCATGAAATAGAAAGACAATAACATCCACAACACATAACACAAATATTTGGACATGGAAAACCTGTAAGGGGAAAAACCATGGTGGGAAGCCTTACCCACAATCAAATGATATTACTGCAGATAATATGTGTTTACAATATAGATTTTGTACATGCAGAAAGGCCAGCTGCCTAGAACTCACTACTCAATCACAAAATGAGAGTCACACTGACTACAATTGGAAGGTTAAGTCCAATGATAATGTACTACAAAAAATAACATCTTCATACGCTCGATTCAATACTGATTTAGTTCTGATTGCCTTCACAAAATCCTTTCTTCAACCTTCAAATGATGTCTATGTGTATAGCTCTACTTATTTTCGCATAAACCTTATTACAATCCTTTTCGCATTCCCATATTAATCTCACAAATGAGATCTTACATTCATACCATAACCTAAGACCAATTTGAATAGGTCAGCTCACTAAAAGATATTACAATAAAATCAATTACAAATAAATCAATATTCGATGCATGATATCAGCTCAATGCATTTACAATAATAATAAATCATCTCCATAACATTTACTGCTAATCTGGAATAGATATATCTGCCGATGCATATCCTGGACCTATACCAACAAATATGCAAACTCGAATAAACAAATAACCAAATTGCCAAAACCAAGTGATCAAATAATGTCATTGACATAAACAAGTAGTCTCCAAGTCATTCCAAGTGTCGGTGAACAATATAATCTATCAATGAACCAAATACCGATGACTGTGCATAAGTCTTTGACTTGCCGGTGAACATAACCAAAGATCTCCAAGTGCTAATAAGTGTTGACAAGTGATGACAGGTGTTAACGTCAATGACAAAAACATATCAACATATCCAAAATACCAACAATCTCCCCCTTTGGCATTGATGGCAACACAAGATGGAAAAACTATCAAAGTGCCAAAACAGAAATGCCAAAAACCAAAAACCAATAGTCTCCCAAAGAGATTATTAACCAGAAATAAAAATACATAATATCTCTCCCCCTAGGAATAATCTCTCCCCAAAAGAAAAAGATAATGTGTTTTTCCATATCAATCTCTCCCCCTTTGACATCAAATGCCAAAGCAATACAAAACAAAATACAAAATACCAACTTATTATACCAACTACTCCCCCTGAGAAGTAGCTCTCCTCATCAAAGCCAGAATAAAAGATTTCTCTATTACTTCTATTGGTTGATGACAAACATCAATTGTCTAAGTCTCTACCAGTGGGGGTAGGACTCCAAGTTGCTCTTTGAGATACTCAAATGTTTCCTTAGGCAAAGGCTTTGTAAAAATATCTGCAATTTGCTCTTTAGTATTCACATAAACCAATTTCACTTCTTTTGCTTCAACTTTCTCCTTTCAAAAATTGAATTTGATAGAAACATGTTTAGTCTTAGAGTGAAATACGGGGTTCTTTGATATATCAATTCCTACCATATTATTACAGTAAATAGTTATAGGTTCCTTGCATTTTACCTTTATGTCCTTCAACATTTGCTTGATCCATAATACCTATGTACAGTTAGTTATTGCTACAACATATTTTGAATCTATTGTTGATAGACTTGTAAAACTTTATTTATTTCTCAACCATGAAATTAGTCTACTGCCAAAAAAAAATGCTCCGTCGGTGGTGCTTTTTTTTTCATCCACATCTCGTGCCCAATTAGCATCTGTGTATGCACATAAGTCAATATTTTCATCTCTAGGATACCGTGAACCAAGATTTGTAGTGCTTTGTAGGTACTGGAAAATATTTTTCACTATTGATTCACAATTTTCTTTAGGATTACTCTGAAATATTGAAACAATACATATTGCATTCATAATATCAGGTCTTGTTTGTGTGAAATACAGTAAACCTCCTATCATAGATTTGTATCTAGTTGGATTAATAAGTGTTGATTCATCCTTCAAAGATAGTTTATCAGTTGTAGTCATAGGTGTACTTACCAGTTTACAATTTTCCATGCCAAATTTTTTAGTAATTATTTCAAGTACTTAGATTGATTTAGGAATATACCTTTATCAGTCTATGAAATCTGCAATTCTAAAAAGAATTTTATCTCTCCAATCATAGACATTTCAAATTCTTGCTGCATTTTGTTAGAAAAGTCTTTACACAAACCATCTTCTCTTCCAAAGATTATATCATCAACAAAAACTTTATTTACCAAGAAGTCATCATTAGTCACTTTGTAGTATAGATTGCTATCAGCATTACCTTTGGTGTATCCAAGCTTCAAAAGATACTTGTCCAGTCTAGCATACCAAGCTCTAGGAGCTTGTTTTAATCCATATAAAGCTTTCTTTAACCTGCAAACCATGTCTTTGTTATCTATCAAAGAAAATCCATCAGATTGTTCAATATAAACATCTTCTTCAAGATCTCCATTCAAAAATGCACATTTAACATCCATTTGATATACTTCATAGTTCTTGTGTGCTACAAAAGACAATAAAAGTCTGACTGCCTCAATTCTAGCTACCGATGCAAAGGTTTCATTGTAATCAATTCCTTCTTTCTGTGAATATCTCTTACACACTAATCTTTCTTTGTTTTTTATTACCATACCATCTTCATTATGCTTATTTCTGAAAAACCCACTTAGTTCCAATTACATTTTTGTCTTTAGGTCGGGGAGCTAATGACCAAGTGTTATTCCTTTCAATTTGTTCCAATTCATCTTCCATAGCTTTAATCCAATATTTATCTTCACATACCTCATTAATTGATGTAGGTTCAATTTGAGAAATAAGACATACCTCCTCATTTTCCAATCTTCCTCTAGTCACAACTCATTGAAAATTGTTTCCAATTATCTGATCTTCAGAATGATCCAGTCTTACATACTGGGGTGTTTTTACTTGTTGCTATTCTTCAGTGACTGTTGAATCTTCAGATGATTCCATTATCATTGGATCACCATTCTCTACTGGTGTATTCACATTAGGTTTATTTGTGATTATCTCTATTGCCAGTTTAGAGTCTGTGTACCTTGAATTTCCTCTAAATTGTTCATCAATCTTCACATTTGCACTCTCAACAATTTTATGCAATATCTTGTTAAAACATCTATATGGCTTGCTCTTAGATGAATAACCAAGAAATATTCCTTCATCACTTCTAGGATCAAATTTGCCAATATACTCATCTCTTCTAATATAGCATTTACTTCCAAATATTTTGAAATATTTAAGAGTAGGAGTATTACCAAACCATAGTTCATGTGGGGTCTTACCGGTTTCACCTCTGATGTGAACTTTGTTGAATGTATAAACTGTTGTATTGACCGCTTCTCTCCAGTATATATGAGGTAGATTTTCTTTTGATATCATACTTCTGGCTGTATCCAAGATAGTTCTATTTTTCCTTTCCACAACTCCATTTTGCTGGGGTGTCTAGGGTGCTGATAACTATCTTCTGATCCCATTCACTTCATAGAATGTATTAAATTCCTTAGATGTGAATTCACCTCCTTGATTTAATCTCAAACATTTTATTTTCTTGCCGATTTGATTTTCTACCATCACCTTGAATAGTTTGAATTTCCCAAATGTTTTAGGATTTTCCTTGAGAAAAGTAACCCAACACATTCTAGAATAGTTATCAATAATTAGGATAAAATAACTATCTCCTTGTATACTTCTAGTTCTTGTTGGACCACATAAATCAGTATGAATTAAATCAAGAACATTGTTAGACTTTTGCAGAATACTTTTGAAAGTTGCTCTAACTTGCTTTCCAAATTGGCATTCCTTACATACCGGATTGTGAAGTTTAACAATCTTAAGTAAATCTCTAACTACCTTAGTAGTATTGATTTTCACAATGTAATCAAATTTTACATGATAAAGTCTTTTATGCCATAACCAACTTTCATCAATATGTGCAATCAAAAATGCTTTCTCATTGTTGTTCAAATGAAAGATATTACCTCTAGTCTAATTACAGGTTGCAATTTCCAAACCAGTTCTGTTTAAGATTTTGCATTTACTATTCTTGAATTGTAACTGAAATCCTTTTTCAACTAATTGACCAACACTCAAAAGATTATGCTTCAAACCTTCAACATAATAAACATTATTAGTATTGTGCTTACCATCAAAAGATATAGTACCTTTTCATTTGATTAGACAAGTTTTGTCATCTCCAAATCTTACTAGACCTCCATTGTAATCCTGAAAGGTTAAGAATTTACTCTTATCACCAGTCATATGATGTGAAAATCCTAAATCAATAATCCATTCATCTTTATCTTCAACTTTAGCTGTTAGGGCTTGCTCTACCAGTTGAACAATAGGTGTCGGTTGATCTTCTGTTATAGCAACAAAAGCCCATCCATTGTCTATCAAATCCTCATTAGAATCATCAGCAACTCCTTCATCAACATAATAACAAGATTTGTCTCTATTCTTCCTAAACTTGTATTTCTGATAGTCAGGGTTAGGCTTATATGTTCTTTTATCTTCTTCTCTTAATCTAGCATGTCTATCAAGACATCTAGAAGCCATATGACCAATCTTATTACAGTTAAAACATTTAAAGGGTTCTTTACCTTCATACTTATTTCCAACTAGACCTTTAGGCATTTTCCTTGCAAATTGTGCTTCAAGTTCTTCATTTTATCTCCTACTTTCTTCAAGTTCTCTTGCATAGAAGGCTTTCCAATCAAATTTATCAGATAATGATGATGATGCTGCAGTTGATGATAATGATTTGAAAGCTAGATCTGTCTTGATAGTAGTAATAGGACCAAATGCCTTAAGTTCAAAAGCTGAAAGTTTTCCAACCAAAGTGTCTCTAGATACTGATGCATTAGGCATTGTTCTCAATTCATTTATAGTAGTAACTTTCATTTTATATGCCGGTGGAAAATCTCTTAAAACTTTAGAAACAATCTCATCTTCACTTAAGGTTCCTCCACAATATTGTATACCTAAAACAATTTAATTTACTCTTTCCATAAAAGCAGAAATTCTTTCTTCTTCTTCTTCCATTTTTAGACTTTCATACTTGACTCGGAAGCATTCAAGTTTTGCAATTTTGACTGTGGAATCTCCTTCATTCAATGTTTCTAGTTTGTACCAAATAGCTTTAGCAGTAGATCTATCTGACAATCCCATGACTTGTTGATCTGATAATATGCTCAAAAGTGCTTCTCTTGCTTTACAATCATTTTCCTCATCTTTAGCCAAGTTAGGTGGATTAGATTGACCTTGAGTAGGATCAGTATAGCCATTCTTTGTAACATCCCATATGTCCTTTCCAATGCAATTCAAATGTGTCTACATCTTGATCTTCCATATGGCATAGTTAGTTCCATCAAGTTTTGAACTATCCTTCTTGAAATAGTTAGAAGACATTGGATCTCCTCAAGCTGTTAAACTTTTGCAAAAAGAGGACTAGGCTCTGATACCAATTGTTAGGTCGCAGAGACAACTGAGAGGGGGGGGGGGCATGAATCAGTTATCTAATAAATTCAACCAAAATAAACTTAACCAAAACTTAATGCTTAATACCAATTAAACCAAACTTTATGCCGATAGACAATCTTAACAGTTAATTGCAGTACCGGTAAAGATTAATGCATGAAACAAAAAGATAATAACATCCACAACACATAACACAAATATTTGTAGGTGGAAACCCTGTAAGGGGAAAAACCATGGTGGGAAGCCTTACCCACAATCAAATGATACTACTACAGATAGTATGTGTTTACAATATGGATTCTGCACATGCAGAAAGTCCAACTACCTAGAGCTCACTACTCAATCACAAAATGAGAGTCACACTTACTACAATTGGATGGGTAAATCCAATGATAATGTACTGCACACAAAATAGCATCTTCATATGCTGGATTCAGTACCGGTTTAGTTCTGATTGCCTTCACAAAATCCTTCCTTCAACCTTCAAATGATGTCTGTGTGTATAGCTCTGCTTATTTTTGCATAAACCTTATTACAATCCTTTTTGCATTCCCATATTAATCTCACAAATGAGATCTTACATTTATACCATAACCTAAGACCAATTTGAATAGGTCGGCTCACTAAAAGATATTATAATAAAATCAATTACAAATAAATCAATATCTGATGCATGATGTTGTCTCAATGCATTTACAATAATAATAAATCATCTCCACAACATGTCATGCTAATCTGGAATAGATATACCTACCAGTGCATATCCTGGACCTATTTGTTGGTAACAACAAATATGCAAACCCGAATAAACAAATAACCAAATCACCAAAACCAAGTGATCGAATAATGTCTTTGACATAACCAAGTAGTCTCCAAGTCATTCCAAGTGTCGATGAACAATATAATCTGTTGGTGAACCAAATACTGGTGACCGTGCATAAGTCTCTGACTTGCCAGTGAACATAACCAAAGATCTCCAAGTGTTGATAAGTGTTGACAAGTGATGACAAATGTTGACATCAATGACAAAACCATATCAACATATCCAAAATACCAATAGGAGAGATAAAATTCTTTTTAGGATTGTAGATTTCATAGACTGATAAAGGTATATTCCTATGTCAATCTAAGTACTTGAAAGAATTACTAAAGAAATTTGGCATGGAAAATTGTACACCGGTAAGAACCTATGACTATAACTAATAAACTATCTTTGAAGGATGAATCAACACTTGTTAACCTGACTAGATTCAAATCTATGATAGGAGGTTTACTGTATCTGACACAAACAAGACCCGATATTATGAATGCAGTTTGTATTGTTTCAAGATTCCAGAGTAAGCCTAAAGAAAATCATGAATCAGTAGTGAAAAGGATTTTTCGGTACCTACAAAGCACTACAAATCTTGGTTTATGGTATCCTAGAGATGAAAATTTTGATTTATGTGCATACACAGATGCTAATTGGGCAGGAGATGTGGATGATAGAAAAAGCACCATTGGCGAAGCATTTTTTCTTGGTAGCAAACTAATTTCATGGTTGAGCAAGAAATAGAGTTGTACAAGTCTATCAACAGCTGAATCAAAATATGTTGCAGCAGCAACTAATTGTATGCAGGTATTATGGATCAAGCAAATGTTGAAGGACATAAAGGTAAAATGCAAGGAACCTATAACTATTTACTGTGATAATATGGCAGCAATTGACATTACAAAGAACATAGTATTTCACCCTAGGACTAAACATGTTTCTATCAAATTCACTTTTCTAAAGGAGAATGTTGAGGCAAAATAAGTGAAATTGGTTTATGTGAATACTAAAGAGCAGATTGCAGATATTTTTACAAAGCCTTTGCCTAAGAAAACATTTGAGTATCTTAGAGAGAAACTTGGAGTCCTACCCCCACTGGTAGAGACTTAGACAGTTGATGTTTGTCATCAACCGGTAGAACTAAAAGAGAAATCTTTTATTCCATCTTTGATGAGGAGACCTATTTCTCAGGGGGAGTAGTTGGTATAATAAGCTGGTATTTTGTATTTGGTTTAGTATTTCTTTGGCATTTGATGTCAAAGGGGGAGAGATTGATATGGAAAAAAAAATTATCTTTTTATTTTGGGGAGAGATTATTCCTAGGGGGAGAGATATTATGTATTTTGATTTCTGGTTAATAATCGCTCTGGGAGATTGTTGGTGTAGCATCGGAATTAGGAATCATCAAAGCAATATATAAAAAGACATATTAATCATTATTAGCTCAATCACCAATGCATTCATTGCAATGATCTAATCCTAAGCACACTCAATAGAGACATAAAAACAAAGCATTCAAAAGCAAAGATCATGCAAACCAGATGACGATTTGGATGCTTCTTCCATGTGGCTCCATTGTTCTTCTTTCCTCTTCAAATGAATTTGTGGATCTCACCTACAAGTGCACATACAATTGAAAGCAAGATTGACATTGATGAAAATCTCAAGAGTACTAGGAGCGTAAATTCGATAGTCTGATTAGGGATTCGCGGCTAGGGATTGATTGAAGAAAATCATCCAATTTATAGAGAAATTGGAGAAATGACAAGATTAGCATGAAATGGATATTAGAAGCAATTGATTTCAAAATGGGAAAAATGAGTGAAAAGAAGAAGGTTATGACACCTTCTATGTCATGAATTATGACAAATTGCCAATGCAAAGCTTAGAGGACTAGAACCTTATGACATCTTGCTATGCCAAGAGTATGATGCATGAAGCACAAAAATAGGGAGCACTAAAGACAAATTAATTAGGTGGAAATTGAAATTAGGAATTTAGAAAATTAAGAAAATTGAAATTGATGAAAATTAGGAATTTGAAATTAGGAAAATTTGATGGAAATTAGAAATTAGGTAAATTAATTAATAATTTGTCATTTATTAATTAATTCACAAAGAGGAATAATTAGCCAATTAAATGAACATTTAATTGCAATGAGAAGACTTAGGATAAATAAATAATTTATTAATCCTAAAGGAGGAAATGACAAACCAGGTTAAATGATTAAATCACGAAACCCTAGAAGATGAATTAGGTCTTGATGAAAGATAATTGACTCAATTCGATTTGATTTTGGAATGATAAATGACCAATGTGATAAATGATTTGATTGAGAAAATGCACCAATTGACGAGGAACAATGACAAATTGATCCAAATTGACATAATTGGAAAGGACAAGGATCGATGACGAATCGATCGCAATATGACAAGATTGACAAGGACAAAGATCGACCAAAATCATGATTGAAGGTTGTTGTCGACAAGACCAAATTCGAAGGCGAGATGATAGAAGAATGACTCGATGCTTGCAAATGATAAAAACCAAGTGCGTGACATAGGAGAAATGTTAATGCGACGCAAAAACCTAAAATGAGGCAATGCGCAAATGTTAAAGTATGACCCTACAAGCGTTGACCTTTGTAATGCCCATACCCTAGTCGGACTTTTAAAACCCGTTTAACCTTGATTGACACTCTATGTGGCATTCTTGAATGGTAGATTAACCAATATGCAATGTGTAGTTTAGATAATATAAATAAATTGTGCATACTTATTATTGTGCTTTTGCATCGATTTTCGTGTAAATGTAATTGATTCCTAACCCTTGAGATAAATCTTGAGCTAACGCCTTCATTGAATATGTATATGTATATGCATGCTTGTATGAATTCATGGGTGCAGGGGATTGCAGGTACAACACCGCTTAGGGCAAGGTTCATCTCCTTTGGAATTTGCAAGGTTGAGTATGCTCCTTCATCTTTTGAATTCGGATTTAGTGGTCATATAACTCTCGTCTTGCCTTAGCCATGGTTAGGTGAGCATCATGTGTGGATTCGTGGGACTTGCCTTTCATTGGGATGCATGTCGAGAGATTTGGAGGACTTCCTCGATTTGCATGCCTTGCGCGAGGTAAGTGAGGTTTGTTATCCTAAGTATTAAATTTAAAATTATGATTAAACGTACACATTAGAGATATGGAAATTTAAATAGATAGTTTCTTTATATGATTAATCATTAATTTAAAGAGATTGTTTTAAATTGTTATTGTAGCAAGCTTAAGGTATTTAACTGGGGTTAGTGTGCTCATTTATGCATTTGCGACATTTACGCATTTGTAGTCGAGAAATTAGAATAAATAAGACTCTTGTATTAGATTAGTCTTTTATTTAAAAATGTCGCTTTATTTTGTTGTAGCGAGTTAATTTAATAGTTAATTTTAATAACTACGATTTTAATAAATTATGCATTTTAGAAAGGAAAATTTTTAAAGTCGTTTGGGAGATAGAAATAAATTACTCATTTCCACATTTTGGAAGAAAAGGGATAAATTATTATTATTTAAACGAAATTATTTCCTTCTTACTTGAAAAGTCGATATAGTATAAAAGTTTGACTTTTAGAAAATTAAATTAATCAAAACGCCTTCTTGGTCAATAGTTTCGAATTATAAAAGTAGCTCTAAAATTAATACTGAGGAATTAAAAATTTAAAACTCAATAAGAAAAAGAAGCATTTTAATTTTAATAAGGGAAAACATATAAGATTAATAAATAATGGTAATGAATGACTTCCATTTGGGATTTTCATTCATTTTTATTTTAAAAACAAATGCCTAATTTCGAAATTAAAAATTAGGGCAAAATTAGGGCTTTTTCTTTTTAACCTAGTTTTGGAGACATTTTGGGGGTTCTTGGCTTGGGAGTTTTTTTTTGGAAGAAAAATGGGGGATTTGGAATGGAGCAGCAGATTGGGGAAACTCTTCATCAAGATTCATGCCCGGAATTGCACTATGAGGTAGGATTTGAATCTACCTTTCTACTTCTTGTTAAAAAAAAAGAGAGAGAATATTACTCATGAATGTGTTTTCTTTGAAGAATAGTTGCAGTTGTTCCTTTTAAGCTTGGTTGATTTAGAATGAAGTTTGATTTTGTGTTTCAGCCTGATGAGGAAATATAGTTTTCTCATAATGAAGTTTATTTTTTTTGGAAAATTCTGATAAAAGAATGGGGCTGTGAATAAGAAATGAAGGAAAGAAAAATAATAATAGTAAATGCAAAATGGGAGAATGAGGGTTTTTACATTGTTTTGGTTGTTTGGTTCACGAGTTCAAAAAATACAACTTCCCCAGTTGGTTGTTTGCTATGAGAAATCTGGAAATCTATTTTAGGACTGTAAAAATGGGGATTTATTTTTTTACATTTTCATTTGGGGTGTTTTGTTCATGATATTCAAAAAAATACATATAAAAATTGCTGGAGAATGCTCTTTTCTTTCTGTCTCAGGCTGTGTGAGTGCACTGAGAATCTTGTTATTTCTTTTATTTTTTTTAGACTGTATTTTAATGGCTTTAACAAAATAAATTTTAAAAAAAAAGAATATTTAAAAAAAAAACTGTTATTGTTTGGGCCTTGGTAGCTGCTACCAGCTGGTAGCAACGCTACCACTGGTAGCGAACTGCTACCAAATGGTAGCAGCGCTACCAAATGGTAGCGCTCTGCTACCATTTGGTAGCAGCGCTACCAAATGTAGCGTAGGCTGCCATTGGGGGGGGGGCCACGTGGGTTCCCTCCCTCCCTTTTTTTTGAAACTTAAAAAAAAAGTTTAGTTTAATTGATTTTTTTTTTATTATTATTTGTTTATTATTTTATATAATATGTTTTAAAAGAAAAAAAAAAAGATATATGCATGTCACATATAAAAAAAAGAATTCAGATTATTTAGTGAATTAAAAATTAGTTTAAGGGATTTGAATCTAGTTTGCCTTGATATTAAGTAATTTTAAATTCAGTATCTTATCTTATTTAATTTCAAATTAGTAAATAATATATTTGGAGTTCGAGAAGCAACATTTAGTAAATCCTTACGCTAACACTAGTTTTTAATTTCATGTTGATTACATTATACTCGAGTTGATACTCATTATTAATATGGAATAAATAGTGATGGTGGTTAATAAGTGTTTTAAATAAAAGTTAATTTAGCTAGTAAACCGAAGTATCGATATTATTAGCCAGGGCAATATGATAAAACGAATACCTCTATCGGATTCTGCCTATGTAGGTTTAAATTTCTATAATAGAATTTGGTTATGTAATGGCAAGACTTGTCATGATAGTGGTTGGTTATAAGTCGGTCAAGCCCCTAGTTAGGCTACCGTCAAGCAATAGACTCTAGGTATGTTGTTTTCTTTTGGTTACAAATCAATTTGACCCGCTTTTAAAAGGGATCACTATGTAATAATCAATCGAGGTAGACGTTGAATAGTGTATGTGTTCGCCTAAGGGCAAGATTGTAAAAGACATGTAAATTTGTAATCTTAACTATATTAAATGCCAGAGGGGTCTTGCAGTTGAGCAGACCCGGAGATGTAGCCCATCCGGGGTGAACTCCGAGATCATACTTGTGTCATGCGATGTTTATAGCGTGCTTTGTTTTATGTTTTAAATTATCATGAATGATTGTATTCTTGCATAAGTGTATGGTGAAAATTTAATGAATTCAAAATTAAGTGCATAACATTATTCATATGGATAAATGTAGTTATTTAAGTTCATAAAACGTTGTAAATTATGAATATGGCAAAATATTTAAATATTGTAATTAAAGTTGTGGAAAAAGTAATTTGATAATGTTAAACGTAGTAATAATGGAAAGAACCTCGCTAGATTACTTTACTGGATTAATTTGTTAATAAGTATGTAAATGGATTGAATGTAAAAGGGAAAACAAAGTTAAAACTTATGTCACAATTCCCAGATTGAGATTAAAAGGTTGAACATCATATAAACATCTATCTTTTTACCTTAGTGAATGAAAAACACGCCATGTCAATTATGTTTCATTACATAGGATGAATTTGTTAAGTTATTTCATGTTTTACTCTTAACAATAATCCTCACTAGATTAATTTGATAATCGTGTGGACTCAACTGGGTATCCATGTTGTATAATTGGATGAATATACTTAATAATTCATGTTGTAATTATAACCAATAATCCTCACCAGATTCATTTTATAATTGGGTGAGCTCAATTAGATATCCATATTTTAATCCTTATAAAAGGAATCCCTCATGTTTGCTAAAATTGAACTAGAATGGGAAATAATTGATTAGTTGTTTATACATTAAATCTTAGTAAAAGTATCTCTCTCCTATTAATTTCATTTAACAAAAAAAAAATGATATGCAACAAGATAAATGTAATTCAATCCTAATGGAACATCTCTTGGAACTTATACTCCAATCTTGAAATGTTAAATATTATCTTGCTAACTATATCTTGAAGTTAAAGGATGAACTCTTGTGGCCCAATTACATTTTCAATGTAATGGTTCTAGCCATCTAGTAGTATTATTTTAAAACTTCAAATGAATTCCCATGGCTACTCACATTATACCTTTCATAATAGAACTTCAACTCATCAGTTGGCTATGCACGAAATCTAATGAAGGGAATCTCATTCTATTAACTGTAGTTAATCTTTAAGGAATGAATTTCTCTTATCAACCATGCTTTTAATATTTAAGAAGGTTATCAAACGAGGGTGAATATTTTAAAATCAAATGAAGGAATCCTCGTTTAACTAATCGTAGCTTAACCCTAAAAGAATGAATCTCGTTAGGCATACTTATAGCATTAAAGGATGATGTCAAGTGTAGATGGTTATTTCAAAACTCTAATGAATGAACTTGGTTACATTTAAAACACTTGAACCCATTTGGAGACCTCCTAATGAAATTATGAATTAAAGTGCTTTGAGTAATTAACCTCTCGATGGTCTCCTCATCAACCAAAGCAATTGAACGCTTCCTAAAATTATAAGATGTCAAACCATTGGACACATATAAAATCAAGATCTATACAATATCACGTAATTAAGATATCCAGAATCAATGGATCTAATGATGCAAGTTGAGTTAGGTGTAAGGTTATGTAATCGCGTTAGGAAACTCCTTAGGATTGTTTGAGCCTTCCGCTGTGATGTCTAAGTTGACAGATAACTCCAATGTATTTCAATGTCGTGTCTAATTATGAACTGAGTTAACTTCAAACTATCTTAATGATGTAACTTTTCATTAACGCTCTTAATAATTATTTAAAAAAAAATAAAATTTTACACTCTAATTGAGTGTTTTTAACTTAAACCCTTAGGGGTTTCCTGGCGGGGCATTACAACCTTTTTTGGTGTCTACATTTTGCCCCTCTTTGAGACAATGTGATTTTAAGCATTGTTTCAAAGAACAGTAATGAAAATGCCCCATACACTGATAATGACATATGCATGCCCCCTCGAGGAATTGGCCGGAAACATGCAAAAAAGAGGCCAATTGATCGATAAAAATGATAGGATCAAACGGACTGACAATCGGAGATCGGATACATGAAGGACAAGCAATTTAAGGTGCACAAGACTGGGATCAACATAAGATGGAGAGGACACACGTCCATCTATGCACTGACAAAGATCTATAAATGGGACCAAGAGAGTGAAAATTGTTCATTTGCACTAGCCCAAGAAGAGGATTTGTTGCTCTGGAAAAGGACACTTGCAGAGAGATGGTGAACATTCAAATGGTAGATCACCTTGGAGAATGTGTAAGCACGTACAAATGATCGGATGATGTGGGAGCAGCGATATGTATCTCAAAAACCCATGTTTTCAATTTCATGAATTTGACTTGCTTGCGGGACATTGCAGGGCCCACAGGGGATACAGAAACTGATTTCTGCGCTTGTGTAGGGTCTTCTGCGCTTGTGTGAGGTCTTCTATGCTTGTGTAGGAAAACACAAGCACAAGTTACCTGACACAAGCGCAGGTTCTCTGACACAGGCGCAATTGTGCATAAATAACTCACTTTTGATTCAAAACTGCATCCAAATGACATAAAAAGGGGGGAGAAGGGTAGGATAGGTCAATGTAGATGAAAAACACCCTGATTTGGACATGAAAATGAGGAAATGCAACCTGTAGGAGCAAACCCTAAAACTGACAAAAAGATGCCCCGATTGTGATGCAGAGTCGACAGTATCCGTTGATCACGCGGGAGAATCGACCAGACTGTTTCATGCTACGACATAGACTCAGGAGCACAGAGAGAGACACATTAGCAAGACTGGGGATATATTATATCACATACATGCCCGAGATTAGGGCAAACACAGGATTTCTTACCACATTGGCAGAGCGATGGCATTCGGAGACCTCCTCATTCCATTTGGCGACTAGTGAGGCGACGGTGACTCTAGAGGATGTATGGCGCATCCTCCGCATTCCGATACATGGGGAGCTGATAGAGTATGACCCAGTGACAGGTAGAGATGTGTTATGCAGGCTATTTGAGTGCGACACAGATGATCTGGACATTGTTGAGAGGGAGATCGGCTGGGAGAGCATGGCTTCCGAGTATGACCGATGATATGTGGTGATAGCAATTGTGATAGCATGTCTTCTAGCAGGGGATAGACGAGGACATGGATTCCCTATTGGCTGGGGAAGAGTGCTAGAGCGGATAGCGATAGAGGGGATAGTGTATGCATGGGGACCATGTGTACTGGCTATGTTGTATTTCCAGCTGCATCAGATAGCATATCAGGGAGTGCAGACTTTGAGCTGTGGAGTCACATTGCTACAGGTATGGGCATTTGAGCACATTGCCATATGTCGACCGATTACAGAGAGATAGGTAGTACCACACCGACCATATGTGTATAGCTATGGTGGAGCACTGAGACAGGGTCCGTTTGGATACATATTGTATTGGCGACATGAGCTAGACAGACTGAGAGAGTTCATATGGAGGCCATATCGAGATTGCCCCAGATGGTCAGATGATCATGAGGAGCTACCATATTGCAAATAGGAGAGGTACCTGATTGGGTGACCAGTGAACCACCAGAGAGTGATTGAGATGTACCTACCAGAGAGGGTCAGACGACAGTTTGGAGAGACACAGGATGTACCTAGGAGGACTGCATGCTTTGCCCGATCTCACAGAGAGACGAGTCAGTGGGGGAGTATGATCCAGCCACACATAGCATATGCTGACTTGGCACAGCTACAACAGAGACAGTGGGATTGGTGGTCAGATGTGGTAGATGTTGGGATGATAGAGGAGTATGAGACATGGTTTGCACAACGACGGCCAGTGCCTTTGACGGATCCTGACATTCCAGTACCTAGGAGATAGGAGGACTTCCCACTCATAGGAGAGGAGGGAGATGATGAGGATGAGGAGGATGATGAGGGTGATGATGATGACAGAGATGAGGATGAGGGAGACGAGAATGATGGTGGGGAGGATGATGACGGAGATGATGATGGGGAGGATGAGCCAGACTCAGCTGATCAGGAGACATTGCAGGATATTCCTATAGAGCTGGGGACAGCTAGGATAGAGGAGATGGATACGTACAGGGCTACCATAGCTAGCCAACAAGATTATATTGCAACATTGGAGAGATAGAATGCCATTTTGAGGATAGAATGAGATACAACAATAGCTCAGGCACAGCGAGAGGGACAGAGAGTCACTGAGTTCATTGGATCGATTAGGGATGCCAGTGCATGGGAGATGGCACAGATGATGGTAGAGACCAGAGAGGAGAGACTGTATTGGAGGACACTATATGAGAGTGCAGTTCCACCGAAGCGGAGAGCACCTTCATATCGGGCATGATCGAGGACAGAGAGTAGGGCACGCTCTCGGAGGTCATTGAGTAGCATGGGGGTGAGTGGACCTATGAGACCACCACAGCCAGGACCAGGATGGACATCATCCGCGAGACATGGCAGGGATGAGGAGGACAGAGGGAGCACCCAGTGACAGAGGCACGTACTCCTTATGACAGATAGTGGACATTATGTAGTTTGACATTTTGTAGTCAGCCTGCGGGCCATACTTAGGACAAACAGTCCGATTTTGTACTCCGATATTATTGTGACATATGATATGATATGCATCGATATGATGAGATGCAAATGACTTGTGACATATGTTATTTTCCATGTATGGATGACTTATGCACTGTTGATGTACCATTGTGGAACATGTATGGATATGTTTTTGTTTATGTGTTTTTGATGCCTTAATAGTATGAAATGGATAAAATGCTTGATATGATGCTTAATGTAATGCAAATGTACTAACGAAATGGATGCAAGATGTAGTATATGTGTGCGGGGAAATCAGAGCACTAGACCGAACTGACTATCCGGACTGATGGAAGAAATGTTAGTAAGAAGAAAAAATGAGACAGAAGACAGTGAGAGATGAAGAAAACTTGCTTTCAGTAATGCACTTTGTAGGTGAGAACCTTTATTTAATGTAGCAAAATGGATGCGTAGCATCATGGCATTGAAGGCCAGAGCTGAAATGCAACCCTTTTTGCAAAAGACAGACACATTATAGACAAGCAACAATCACAATCAAAAAGAAAAGGACCATGATCCATCCCGGTCACTCTAAATCACTCAGTGACATCATCGAGCAACATAGGAACATGATCGAAGCCAAAGATAAATCAATAAAAAGATAAGATACACAAATTCAAGCAAATCAGACAAACATCTAGATCTTCGTTGTCAAAAGTTGAAAGTGCTGATAGGACGATCATGCTGTCTAGTTTCAGGACATGTGGTACCCCATCTAAGACAGGACACAGTCTGGTTTCGAGTATACCACACCCTGTATAAGACCCATGATAGCAGTAACAAAGGACAAATGATTTTGATGTTGATATTTGATTGAGAAGACAATTTTGATCAATTTGAATGTCTAGTTTGATTGGAAAAGTTCATCTGTTAATGCGCGATTTCATTAAAGCGCAGCATTAAATGGATTGCGAGTGTCGTTGGAGGAATGCTCAGTGACTTGTCTTATGCACAAAAAGAATAATTATTTGCAAAATGTTTGTTTTTTTGCTTTTGGAGTTTTACAATTTTTTTGTGTTTTTTCAGGACTTTATTTGATTTTTAGAGATTTTTTCAGGACCTTTTTCGATTTTTTTGAATTATTTCAGGACATTTTCAAATTTTTAAGAGATTTTTTCAGGACATTTTTCAATTTTTTTTGTGAATTATTTCAGGACATTTTAAATTTTTTTATGATTTTGCCCCCAGTGTCTAGCAAGGCAAGGAATATGACAGGTGAATAAATAGGCTTGCTGAAATGATGATGGATAGAGGGAAGACAAAGGCCTTTTATTATGGAGACAACGCAGATGCAATTTTCAAGGGCTATTGCGTGATGGGACAAGAGACTAGATATGACAATGTAAAGCAGGAACATGGCATGAGGGACATGTCAAGAGGTTTTTTTGAAACCATGTTTAAATTTTATGTCCTTATGTCAAATCAAGATCAAGGAATGAAAAAGAGTGTATGGATAGTGATAAGATATGGATAGGATAAGCAAGACCAAGAATGGATAAGGGACATGGACTGAAGGTCGGGATTGACTAAGGGATAGTGGCAGAAAGTTGCAATAAGCTAGGGAATATGGATGAAAGGTTGAAATAAGCAAACGGGCAAATGACCCAAAAGCTATGATAGACTAAAAGCTGCAAACAAGATGCGTGATGCTCATGATGATCCTCAGCCTTGTCAAGATCAAAGGTGGAAAGGGAAAATGGACATGAGGGATAATAGGATATGAAGGGTAATGACATGGTATGATAGGATAATGAAGGGCAATAGGATATGAAGGAGAAAACCTGCCCCCAAGTGTAGTGTGCAAGAAGTTCATAGATTACACATGACGCCTGTTTGCCAGGTTTTCATCACGATACTTGCCCAAGGTGCCTGTTTGCCAGGTTTTCACCAGTGGACAAATTATTTTTTCTTTACTTTTTTTCTTCTTTTCTTTTTCTTTTTTTTTTCTCATGTTTTTTTTTTACTTTTTTTTTGTATTTTGACTTTTTCAATAGAAGATGGACACATGATAGGGGATGGAAGAAGGACTCAAGCGTCTTTTTGTCTGGATAGTTGCCTTGAAAAAAAAAACAATGGACCATGACCTTTAAAAGTATGCTCAAAGACATTGGCAGGATAAGGACATGGAAAATGAGATGAAACTAAGGCAAGGATTTATGCAAAGGATTGGATCAAAGGGATCGAAGGATGGAAAATATGCATTGGATAATGGATAGGGTATTGGAAGAACTGTTCTTCAGTGGATGGAAATGAAGGCAAGGTCAACATTGGCACACACCTTGAGGGGTGATGGACCGATGGAGGAAAAATGGATCTCAGATTGTGAGATTTAGATGGAGGAAAGGCTATGGATTTTGGGACATAAGGGCCCAAAACGGATGAAGAAGGTGATGGAGGAATAGACTTGGAAGGTTTGAATGGAGGACTAGCAATTTTGGATGCCAAGTTGGATGTTTCTTTAGGCTTTTGTGCTTCAAGGAGCTTCTTAGGGATCCACATGGTTTTTGATTTCTCATGCTTTTGTGGTTCCTTGGAGTGCATTGCTAACACAAGGGATTTAGGAACCCATATATATTTTGACTTTGCTGTATTTTTCTCAGTGGGCCTTTGTGGCCTTTCGGATATTTCTTTTTCTTTATAGATCAATTTGTTCTTTGTTTTGACATGTCGATTATATTGGACATGTTGATCTTTGAATACATGTGGATTTTTAGACTTCTGACTTTTATACTTGGCATTCAAATTGCTTGGAAGAGAGAATGAATGTCGGTGTGGATGGGAATGATATGGAGGCATGTGGGATGGATAGAAGGTTCTCCAAGATGTGTGCCTTTGCTGATGTTGCATAGGAGATGGAGGGATATAGGGACCTAGAATGGATGGAAGCGATGATGGGGAAGGTGGACATTTGGATTTTGACTTTGAAGGGATACCAACGCCTTGAGTGTGAGCTTTGTAGCCATGACCATTAGTATATTCTTTGATATGGAGGGGTTCTTGCTTATGGAGATCTACTCCTTTGCCTTTATGAATATCTTGACTTGTAGGATACTCTTTGCTTTGGGAAGAAGACGCGAGTCCATTATGAGGTGGATATGATATGAGAGAAATAATGAGATCTTGAAGTGGATCGGATTGCACCAAAGTGGAAGAACCCATTATGCATGTTGAGGGTTCATGAACATCTTGCATTGACATGTTAGAATCATGAAGGGGATTAGGATCATGAGGGCAATTAGGATCATGTAGTGGACATGGTTCAATGATAGGCTCTTCAAGAGATGGAATGGGAGAAATAATGGGATCATCAAAAGAAATGCGATCTTGGAGTGTATATGGAGCATTATGACAAGGAGATGGAGGAACAAGTGGATCTTGTGGAGGATCTGAAGGAATGATAGGGTCTTGTGTTGGAAATGAACTTGGAAGGATACTTTGATCTTGACAAGGAGGAAAATCATTGGATTCCTCTTTAAAGGTACTTTGCTCTTGACTTTCAATGGGATCATCAGAAAGGATGGAAGGGATATCTTGATCTTTCTTAGGAAGTGGAATGCCAATGGGATGTGAAAGGACATTGTGTTCATGAAATGGAAGGGGATCGTTTGGGATTTGATGGACTGAGATATCTTGATCTTGCTCGGGGAATGGAGTGTCAATAGGACTTTGGATAGGATGGACAAGAATAGGGGAATCATCATGAGTTTCTGGGAAGATGAGATCTTGGTCAACAATTGGATGGGATGAAAAGGTTTTGGGATCTTGATCTTGATATGTTTTAAGACACATTTCTTCATGCTCTAAATTATCCTCTTGACATGAGGTTGGACTTTGGATATGCATGGAGGATTCTGACAAGGGATTAATGGTTTGGCATGAAGGAAATGCACTTTGAACATTTGTGATGGATTCTGACAAGGAATCAATGCTTAAACATGAGGAAGAGGGACTTCGAATGGGGTCCTCTAAAATAGGTAATGGCAATAAAGTGCATTGTGGCATTGGGTCTTGTATTTTTGAAACATGACAAGGATGTGCATCATGAATTGGATTATCTTGGCAATCAATTATGGATAGCTCTTGGATAATTGCATCCTTGGATGTATTGTTTGATGAGGACAATATGGAAGGTTTTTGTGAAACTTCTAAAGGTGTAGGGATAGATGCCACTAGAGAGTCAATTTGTTTGCGGGGGGATGAGGCATTGCTAGACATAAGTGTATTATCTTGATCTTCCTCAAAGAACTCACTTGGTAATTTCCTTAAGAGCATTGCAATAAAGCCACCTTTCTTTCGAGGTTTTGACATAGTTGTATCTGGAATTTGAACATGTTTTTGGTTTGATGTCATGTTTTGATATTGGATTTGGTTCAATTGTTCTGACATGTTTTAAATTTGGGTTGGTGTGTGCTGCAACCTTTGTTTTTGAATGTTTGGTTGTTGTTGTTGATACTGAGTTGTCCATTGAGTTTGTTGTTGATACTTGATAGTCGGTTGGACGTATTGTTGAAATTGAACCATTGGTTGTATTGGTTGTATATGTTGAACAATTGGTTGAACCATTGGTTGTGATGGTTGAAAATGTGATTGATAGTAAACACCTTCTTGCTCTTGTTGTGGAGGCACATAATGTTGAAATTGATGTTGTCTCTTTTCTTGAAATTGTTTCATCATCTCTATTTGGGAGAGGAGAGCTGGTATGTCTGATCGTTCAAGAAGAGATTTGACATCAATTGGCTCAATATTTGGATTTCGACCTGGAAGTTTTCGAAACATTTTGGACATTTGTGATCTATTCGTCTCAATGTTTTTCACTCTTTGTTCCAAAATCTCATTTTCTTGAGCTAGTTTCTCCTCTAGTTTTTGTATTTGGACATTTACATCATCATGAAAAGTTTGATCAATGTCCCTTTTTTGTTGGGTTGGATAGAATTGTGATTGCATTGTTGGTTGATATATCAAACTTTGTTGCATCATTGGTGCTTGGAACCTTGTTTCAATAGTCATGTCACTATGCAAATGCAATATTTTTGGAAATTTTCAAGGATAATGTATGATATGCAACTAAATGCAAACTAAATAGATGAAAATGCAATCTATGTTTTTGGTTGTTTTGAAGATTTTGACAAACTTTTTGGAATGCGAATCTAAAAAAGAGACCCTTAGGAAATTGAAATGAGCCTCAAAGGACAAAAGGACCAAGTGACAAAAGGACAAATGACAATGTCTCCCCTATATGCTTGGATACCAAGCTAGGTTTAACGAAATGACATTGATGACAAAAGGACAAAAGGTTTGATAAGGTCTAGACCTCCTAACAATGACTTAGGGTTTATCAAAGATTTGGATTACTCAAGTATGACAAAACCTAGTTTTGACACTATATGCTAAGGGACAATTAATATGCAAGTGACTAATATGATATGATAATGACTTAAGCTTAATGAAGAGACTTAGGGTATGCAATGTATGACAATGGTATGACTTTAATGCAAGAGGACACATGCAAATGAATAACTTTTATTGAAAAGAGTATGACTTAGGTGAAACCTAACCTTGGTGCTTGACAATGAACTTTGCAAAATGCAACCTAGGATGAACTTAAATGTAAGTGACATGAATGTTGAGACAAGATTTGGAACAATGTTTGATCATCATATTGGAAGATGTGTTTTGAACCTTGTTGAACTTTTGTTGGATGAATGTCTCTTGTGTTTAATCTTATGTTGGATCAATTTGCCTTGTTCTTGAAATGAGATACAATTCAACTTTTGACAAGTAAAGAAGACAAGATATTGCAACTTAGACTCAAGACAATCATGCTCATTCACACATTTCTTATGGTAGGCAAAGACATTAGGTACTTGAGAGGTAGACTCATTATGAGATTCAAGGAGAATACATAGATGCTTGACCCCACGAGCTCCCTTCCACGGCACTCACTTCTTAGGGCAGCCAAGCATCAGTCCCCATGGAATCTCCCCATGGTGAACTTAGTATCTCTTCCAAGTATCTGAATTTGTCCTTCTCAAGCAACTAGAAGGGTTTTTGGCCTCTAAAAACAAGGTGTTTAGTAAGGATTTCTGTTAAGCGTTACTCCTTGATGTTATGCAAGCATGATTGAGACATTAAACCCATCAAGATACCAAACAAATGTAGTCACGCAAGCACGATTTAGACCAAGAGGCCCTACTTAGATGTTGATATGAGAAAGAGTCCAAGGGTCATCACTTCCCAAGTAACTGCAATTCCCACGTAACACTTCCTTCAAAGCTTTCGCTCATCAGGTATTTTTTTATAGTGAGTTAGAATGCCAAGGAATTATAGCCGTACTCACTTTGGGTCGTTCCCTTCTCACGATTATCACTTGCTTGCTAAAGCAAAGTGGTCGGGAAGGCAGGCCCTCTAAAGGAGACACACACTCAACACAGAAGCATGGTATTGAAGATCTGGATTTCTGATCACCCTAAGAAGGATGAGAGCATACTCTCCTACTCCAATGTCACACTTAACAATCAAAGCAAACAAATGTTTATTCCCACCTATTTATAAATCACTAAGTGCCTAATTAAAAATCTCAAACACATAGTTTGGTTGTTTCTCCAAGGCAACCTGCAAAACCCAAGTTAGAGGTTTGATTTGTTGTCTTTGACCATTGATTCTGCATAACACATGTTAGTAGTTTGATTTATAGTCTTTTCCATGCATATGCCAAGATTCTGCACAAATAATTAGTACCAAAATCCAAAGCACAGAAAACAGAATGCAAAAACACCAAAAATTTCAAGTAAACACTGCATTTTTCACCTCTGTTATGGACTTTACACAAGCGCAAAAGTCATGACACAAGCACAGAATGTCTGACACAAGCACAAAATGTCCCCTACACAAGTGCAGAATGTCTGACACAGGTGCAGAAGTCTCCAGAATAACCTGCACGACCCTGTTTTTGGGTTTTTGACCTGCAAAATCAACTTGAAAGCACTCCAAAACACAGTAAATGGGTTAGAAGGTTAGTATTCACATCAGGTTCACCAATTAATGTAGCATTGGAATTAGGAATCATCAAAGCAATATATAAAAAGACATATTAATCATTATTAGCTCAATCACCAATGCATTCATTGCAATGATCTAATCCTAAGCACACTCAATAGAGACATAAAAACAAAGCATTCAAAAGCAAAGATCATGCAAACCAGATGACGATTTGGATGCTTCTTCCATGTGGCTCCATTGTTCTTCTTTCCTCTTCAAATGAATTTGTGGATCTCACCTACAAGTGCACATACAATTGAAAGCAAGATTGACATTGATGAAAAGCTCAAGAGTACTAGGAGCGTAAATTCGATAGTCTGATTAGGGATTCGCGGCTAGGGATTGATTGAAGAAAATCATCCAATTTATAGAGAAATTGGAGAAATGACAAGATTAGCATGAAATGGATATTAGAAGCAATTTATTTCAAAATGGGAAAAATGAGTGAAAAGAAGAAGGTTATGACACCTTCTATGTCATGAATTATGACAAATTGCCAATGCAAAGCTTAGAGGACTAGAACCTTATGACATCTTGCTATGCCAAGAGTATGTCGCATGAAGCACAAAAATAGGGAGAACTAAAGACAAATTAATTAGGTGGAAATTGAAATTAGGAATTTAGAAAATTAAGAAAATTGAAATTGATGAAAATTAGGAATTTGAAATTAGGAAAATTTGATGGAAATTAGAAATTAGGTAAATTAATTAATAATTTGTCATTTATTAATTAATTCACAAAGAGGAATAATTAGCCAATTAAATGAACATTTAATTGCAATGAGAAGACTTAGGATAAATAAATAATTTATTAATCCTAAAGGAGGAAATGACAAACCAGGTTAAATGATTAAATCACGAAACCCTAGAAGATGAATTAGGTCTTGATGAAAGATAATTGACTCAATTTGATTTGATTTTGGAATAATAAATGACCAATGTGATAAATGATTTGATTGAGAAAATGCACCAATTGACGAGGAACAATGACAAATTGATCCAAATTGACATAATTGGAAAGGACAAGGATCGATGACGAATCGATCGCAATATGACAAGATTGACAAGGACAAAGATCGACCAAAATCATGACTGAAGGTTGTTGTCAACAAGACCAAATTCGAAGGCGAGATGATAGAAGAATGACTCGATGCTTGCAAATGATAAAAACCAAGTGCGTGACATAGGAGAAATGTTAATGCGACGCAAAAACCTAAAATGAGGCAATGCACAATTGTTAAAGTATGACGCTGGAAGCGTTGACCATTTTTAGGTGTCTACAGTTGGTTTTTGGTTTTTGGCATTTCTGTTTTGGCACTTTGATGGTTTTTCCATCTTGTGTTGCCATAAATGCCAAAGGGGGAGATTGCTGGTATTTTGGATATGTTGGTATGGTTTTATCATTGATGTCAACACCTGTCATCACTTGTCAACACTTATCAGCACTTGGAGATTTTGGTTATGTTCACTGGCAAAGTTACAGACTTATGCACAGTCACCGGTATTTGGTTCACTGATAGATTATATTGTTCACCGGCACTTGGAATGACTTGGAAACTACTTGGTTATGTCAAAGACATTATTCGATCACTTCATTTTGGCGATTTGGTTAATTGTTTATTTGGGTTTGCATATTTGATGTTACCGGCAAATAGGTCTAGGATTTGCACCGGTAGGTATATCTATTCCAGATCAACATGACATGTTATGAAGATGATTTATTATTATTGTAAATGCATTGAGCTGACATCATGCATCGGATATTGATTTATTTGTAATTGATTTTATTGTAATATCTTTTAGTGAGCCGACCTATTCAAATTGGTCTTAGGTTATGGTATAAATGTAAGATCTCATTTGTGAGATTAAAATGTGAATGCGGAAAGGATTGCAATAAGGTATATGCAAAACTAAGTAGAGTTATACATGCAGACATCATTTGAAGGTTGAAGGAAGGATTTTGTGAAGGCAATCAGGATTAAACGAGTACTGAATCAAGCATATGAAGATGCTATTTTGTGCAGTACATTATCATTGGATTTAACCATCCAATTGTAGTCAGTGTGACTCTCATTGTGCAATTGAGCAGTGAGCTCTAGGAAGCTGGCCTTTCTGCATGTGTAGAATCCATATTGTACACACATACTATCTGCAGTAGTATCATTTGATTATGGATAAGTCTTCCCATCGTGATTTTTCCCCTTACAGGGTTTCTACGTACAAATATTTGTGCTATGTGTTGTGGATATTATTGTCTTTCTTTTTCATGCATTAATCTTTACCGGTACAACAATTAACTATTAAGACTATCTACTGTAATACCCTAAAAATGGTCATCTAAACCATGAGCCCCTAATCTCGACAACGTCACCAAGGTCCTAACCAAAGGCAATTAAATCAATCTTGAGCACATAATTAATTCTTTAATCATCAAATGTCACATGGCAAAATTAATCAACCAATATTAATTAAATATTTATTTAATTAATTAAATCATTCCAAGTAAATCATTTTAAACAATTAACTTATTTATTTTATTAAATATCCTAGCATATTTAATTAAATAAATCAATTTGCCATTAAATCATCAAAAAGAGAAATTTAATTAAATAAATCAACTAAGCACAAATCTTCAAAAATGGAAATAAATCAAAAAAGGAATTAATTGACCAAGAAAGAATTAAAAATTTGAGAGAAGAAATCAATTGGAAACGATCTTGAAAAACAAATTAAAAATTGATAAATAATCTTAGAGAAAGCAATTAAAACAATTAAATATTAAAATTGAATGAAATAGAGAATAAATCAGTTTTTTTTTATTTTATCTTATTTTTAGTTCAATTTCCTTTATAAGCTGAGAAAAGCATCCAATCACATCAATTCACTTGGATTGTGCTTCCTCTTGGAAAATCTTGACCACTCATCATCATTTGATCTCAGCCTTTGGTTTATTTCTAAATTTTGTATAAATTCAGGCCTTCATCTCTCATTCAAAGATCCTAGAGGCTAGAGAATACATCGTTATTATACTATTTTTGCTCTAGGTTCATTGATATATTGCATATTAATTATTTCACATTGATTAAATCATTTAGCTTAATACTGCAAAAATCTTGTTAGATTAATATTGCATCCATCTAGCATTCATCATATTCATATAGATAAAATCCTTCATCTTGATGTTGTCTAGTCACTAGTATTGCTTATAATCTTAGAGCAATCATATACTCACATCTTTTAGAAGGAAATGGGTTGATTTGTTATGGTTTATTATTCATTGATTATATTTGATTAACCATGCATGTAATGACTTGATTGAAGTGTTGTGCTTACAGATACAAGTCCATTTTTCACACACATCTACCGGCATAAAGTTTGGTTTACCGGTATTAAGCATTAAGTTTTGGTTAAGTTAATTTTGGTTGAATTTATTAGACAACTGATTCACCCCCCCTCTCAGTTGTCTCCGAGACCTAACAAAATCCCACCGTGGTTTTTCCTCTTTGAGGGTTTTTCACGTACAATTTTGTGTTATGGTAATTATTTGTGTGATTGGCTCATTGTTTGCTTTACTTATTTCAATCTTACATGTATCAGTATACTAGTTGGTGAATGCATGTTTTAATAAAATTAAAATTGATCATTCCAATAGAACACTGATTCAACCCCCCTCTTAGTGTTCTTGAATCCCAACAGGATTAACTTACCATTATTATATCACTCAGAATTGAATCTCATTCTCTAGAGGTTGAATCTAGTGCATTTTCCCCCCTTTTCTAATGTAATGCATGAAAAGTCTTTGAAGGGAAATCTAAAGTGAAACTTTCATCTCTCCTCAGATGGAAAAAAAGCTTTCCTCTAGATCTCTCATTTGCTCATATTTCCCAACATTACATTCTAGTGAACCCGACATCTTGCATGCTTTCCTTTGAACAAAATTGCAAGTTAATTTTTTCTGCACACTTAGTGGTTAATTAATTCAAAACCCTAGTTTTAAAATTAAAATTGAACTTGTGTTTTGCTTGCTATTGTCTTAGATCTAAAAATTGCTTTGTTTGTCAAATTCAATTTCCTCCTTGTCTTATTCCGACTGCAAAATCAACTTTACGAAATTAAGTGGCTAATTGTTCAAACCTTTATTTTCAAAAATTATCTTGAACTTTTGCAAAAATTGAAAGGAAATTCAATTTTTAGATTTGTGACTATTTTTCATATTTGTCTTCATTCCTACAATTCAAATTTTTAATTTCCCTCTTCTTTTCAAAATTCAAATTTCAAAAATTAAGTGGTTAGGTCATAAAACCCTAATTTTCAAAGTTAATTGGATTTTTTACAAATTTCAATCAATTTCATTCAAATTCAGATTTTTAAACATTTTCCAATGTGTCCCTCCCCTTTAGGCTTGACCCTTTTCAAATTTGTAGTCCAATTCCCTTTTTTCTTCAAAACCCTAATAGGGTCCTATTTTCACATTTGAACCTTATTTTCGCCTATCTAGAAATCATAAAATCCACAATTTTAGGGGATTAGCTTTAAAATCATCGTAATCTTCATCCCTAAAAAAATTGAAAAAATTCGGTCGAACCATGTGCATTTTTGCAACGGTCCTCGGCTTTTTCCTGAACTTTCGGGGGACTGTTATGACTATATTTAATAGCCCAAACCTAGAAGATTGGCTGATTTGTCAATTTTTGGTACCTCTAAACTCAAAAATATCTCCAAATTCAACATTTCAAATTTTAAGAAAATTTTTAAATTTAAGAGGTTAATTATAATCTACCCTGATTTTAAAAATTCTATTTTTTAATCAATTTTGTTAAATTTTGCATTACTCAATTTCGTAAGCTTTGTTCAAAATTTAAAATTTCAATTTTCCCTCTAGTGCATGAGTTTTACCACTATTAGTCCTACCTACACTATCCCCGTTAGACGAAGCATTAAATTTAAGGCTTCCCAAGGTTTAATTACCAAGGAGATGGAGCATAATTTGGGTGACTTATTTAATGAGGATAATGTTAATTCTTCTCATTCTAATCATGTCCCTATCTATCCAATTGATGAATCCCATGATGAACACGAAGAAGCTTTGACTAGAGTTTCCATAGATCAACTTTCAAAATTGGACAATCAATTTGATAAATTTCAACAATGGATGTCCCAAGAATACCCTAATAGTGAAGGTCTTCCATTAATTGAAGGCCTTGAATGCATGATTCAAATTGATAAGAATGGAATTGATATATTGTGTGGCATTTCTCATATTGTTGATTCTAATGTCATACCTATCAAGAGTTGTGCTAAGAACTTAGGTTATTCACAACCTTCAAATCAAATCAATTCTTCTATTCCTCTGACCACTTCAATGGCTAGTATTACTACTTTCATTTCAAACATCATGGTTGCATCAACTCAAAATGTCTTTCCTACAACCATTGGTCATGGGGGAAATCCATATTATTTATTTAATCCTCCATAAGTATTCCTATTATCCCTAAACCAATCAATGTGACACAAGGGGACAATTCATTCAACAATTTTGTTCCTCCTCTAAGTGTCTTGTTTCCTATGCAATCATCACCTATGCCTACTTATCATAATGTCCCACCACCTTATTCTCAATCCATGCCTTCCTTTAATAACATCACACCACCTTCTCAATCAAGTATGTCTAACATCAATTGTTCTACCGAAGCAACCATTAACAATCTTGCTCAGACCATGTCTTCCTTACAACAACAAATTGCTTCTATGAGTCAATCCAAGTTTAGTGTGCCTACCCTTAATGTTTTTGATCCCACCTTCTCTTGATATTGTTAAATTCATGCCATCTAAGCATGTTGAGGTCCCTCAATTATAACTCTATAATGGAAAGGGTGATCCTCTCACACATATTAAAACATTGTGTACTAATTTTTCTTATGATCAAAGGTTGCTTGCAAAACTATTTACAAGAACATTAAGAGATAAGGCTTTACAATGGTATTGCTCTTTGCCTTCTTATTTCATCACTTCTTTCCAACAACTATCAAATGCTTTCATCAAACAATTTCAAAATAACATTTGTCCTAAAATCACTTTAATTGATTTAATGCATTGTAAACAAGGTGTTAAAGAATTGTTGACTGATTTCATTAGTAGATATAAGTATTTGTGTGCTCAAATTTCTATTCATTTACCTGATAATGATATTTAAAGAATTTTCATTTTTAATTTGTAAAAAGATATTAGGGAAAAACTTCTTTTGTCTGAGTTTACTTCCTTTACACAGTTGTGCACAACACTTCATAATTATCAATTGGTTGTGAGTCAAATGGAGCAATCCACTCCTATGGATCCGAGTGATAAAGGGGATAATATTCAACAACTATTTGCAAAGTTGAGACCAACAAAAGGCTTCATCAATTTCAATGATACAATCAACAACAACAATGTGAATGCTACAACAGGTGTTCCTTCTATTTATTTTTTTTCAAAAGAGAAAGACAATTTACTCCTTTGAATGAATCTTTACATAGTATTATGTCTCAATTATTGCAAATAAATGTTATCAAACTTCCTCCTATAAAACAAGTTGATCCTTCTAAACTTGTATCCCCTTATTTTGATAGCAATTCCTTTTGTCAATTTCATCATCAGCCTGGTCATGATACTAAGAAATGTTTCACATTGAAAAGTAAGATTCAAGATTTGATTGATAACAATACTATATATGTGGTAGGTGTTAATGATAAGGGAAATAAATCAGTAGCTCCTCCTAATCAAAATCTTAAAAATTTTACTTATCCTTTTCCTTCTCATACCTCTAATGTAATTGAGACTAGGTATACTTCTTTCTCCTCTGAGGAATTCACTTCTATGGCTCCGAACTTGGTAAATATGGTAGAAAAACAAGATATGCCTAAGGATTCTTGTATTACATTTGACCCTTGTGAGACCATTAGAGCACCTAATGGCCCTTTATACATAGTTGTGAAGGTTAAGGATATACCTTGTCATGGCGCTCTTGTTGATCCCTCTTGCATGGTTAATATCATCACTGAGGAGTATATTTTCACTTTATGATTGCATAAACCAGTATATGATGCCTCTAATGTAGTTGTGAAGTTATTTGATGGATTCTCTTGTCCTACCATTGGCTCTATCACCCTTCTTGTTGAATTTAATACTAAATCTATGGATGATGACTTTGTTATCATACCCTCTTCCAAGCAATTCCGTGTGAAGTTGGGCTATCCTTGGATATCCTCCATGAAGGCTATTTCTTCTCCAATCCATAAGTGTTTGAAATTTCCTCACAATGGAAAAATCATAACTATGAACCATAGCTTATTTAGACCATCTGAAAGAAGCCCTGGCATTCCTATTGATTTATTTTGGCCTAAGCAATTTCAATCTCTTCCATCAATGAGTGATGCTCTTTTTCAATCTTATCAAAAATAGAAGAAAGATATGATCTTATCCTTAAGTCAACCTAGATCCCCAACACTTGACATTCCTATCATACTTGAAGATGAAGTTCTTCTCCTCATGGATAGAACTAATCTCCCTCCCAAGGAAGATATTCAATCTATTCCTATGGATATGACTATGCCTTCTGTAGAGCCCCTCCTCGATCTAGCTTTGGTTAACTCAGTTGACCATGGTTGACCTTACTAATAAATGCTATAATTCAATAGGATGGGCTATGTTAGATGGATAGATTGGTGAGAAAAGTAATTGAACCAGGTTACAGAATCATTTCACCTTGAGGTGTACATTTTGATGTGTAATGGATACATAATGTTATATGATTCTAAAATAGGATAACTTTGAGATGATGTATGTCATTATTGGATTTGCAGGACTTTACTATGATGATAGAAATAGGATGCATGTCTTATGTATGGATCAAAATTATGAGGATTATGATAATTACTTATGTGGATTTATTTGGATATAAGATAGATTGATTTATTTAATGTCAAATTGTATGCAGAGTGTTTGATGTGTATTCTTATTCATGTGTTTAAATATTATATGAGGTTATTTGGAAGTACCAATGTGTAATTGAGATGCACAGGAAAATTATCCATGTGACCATGGAAATATTATGGAGAACCAAACCTAGACCTATGTACGTTCGTAAAACCAAGAGTTGTCTATTTGGAGAGACAACACCTCGTATGTATCATATTTTATTTGTGAAAGTAAATGTTGCGTGTGTGTTAAATTAAATTTATTAATTTGTGTAAATCCAACAAGAGACAAATTTCATGTGTAATTTTGTAATGTATTTTATTGTGTCACTTGACACGTGTTGATTTATGTCTTGAGTTTTAACTTGTCTCTTGAAGGGAGTTCTTTCAACCATAGCCTTTTCAAACATTTGAATGTGGTTCTAAATTTTCCTTGGGTAGAGAGTCTTTGGAGTGGTCAACTCAGGTTTGACCCGAAATTTAACTTCAAATGGGTTTCTAAGGGGTCAAATGGACTCCTAGTGGTAGTTTAAAGGTGTTTCCTAAAGTCCATAAGGTATACCTATGGGTTAGGAGTATTTTTAGGCATGTGTCTACTCCCATGTGACTGTTTAGTCACCTCAAAAAGTGAGTTTCCTAAGGTGAGCGATAATTCAAAATTAGAAGGTGTCATCTAAGTTAGATAACCTTCCTTTTTGATGTGAGATCTTTTTCCCCACTTTCTCTTACTTTTTCCTTTTTCAGTTTTAGTAACCCATGAGAACTCTCACTGAGGTCTTTTTAGGCAAGAATGAGAGACTTTGTGGGTAATCACCCACTCTCCATTTTTGGAGATCATGCAATTTTGAAAAGAATAGTTTTGGGATAGAATTTTGGCTAAGTGTAGAAGAAAGGATTTGTAGAATTGGGCTGCTCATCCTCAAACTAGTTCTAGCAAACCTTTGGGTAGATTGAAGGTTGGTTCATCTTCTCCCTTTGTTTCTTTTTACGTTGCATGTTTATGTTGGAAAGATTGTTTGTATGTAAAATTTGTTTTCTTGTATTTTCTTTTGTGAAAATTATTATGCGACCTATCTTTTATTCTTTAATGCATTTCATGTGATTTGGGAGTAACCAAGGCCTTCTAGTCTTGGGAGAGTAGGATGGTCTTGCGGGTGGTAGGAGTTTGACAACCCTCAAGTAAGAGGCTTTCATTATGAGAGTGAGCTCAAGGGGTGTATATGTGACCCTTGCTGCATGGCCTGGTTTATGCATTTGGGGGTCATAAGGAGAGAATGCCTTGGGGGGCATAAGGATGTGGGGTTAATGAACTTATGATATATCTTTGTTTTCCATGAGGTGGCTTTGTGATCTACCATTCTTGCAGTCTCCTCAGGGTATTTGGTCCACTACCACCCATGTAAAAACATCATATTTTGTGATGAAGTGTAGCCTTGGTTGGGAAAGTGTTGTTGTGTGTTTTTTCCCTTGCTTGTTGTGTTTGCATTTGTGTAACCTATCTAGGGCTTGGTTCTCCAAGCTCAGGGGTGGCTTCTAGTAAGCCTAGGCTAGGAGGTGAGCACTCCATGGTCAAAGCCTTATGATTTATTTGCAGGATTGCTAGGAAAGAAAAGAAAAAGATAAGTTTGGAAGTTGTTGGGTTTTACTTGATTTGCAGAAAAAGATTTGGGAATGGGATAGTATATTTTAGTTGCAGCAATGTAAAAGGAAAGCTATTTGTTGTATTTATTTGAAAAAGAAATGTATTCATTTTGTTAAAGTCCTCATTTAATAGAAATGAGAGACTAGATTTGTATCTCACCCCTATGTAATGTTGACTACCTCGTATTCTAAGTATTCTTTGAAAGAAAAGTATTATTTTGTCACAAAATGAAATGTTTATGTTGGATTTTAAGTTATGTATTGTTCTTAAATAATATTGGTTGTATACATGTTATTTTGAAAATAAAAGTTCATTTTATCTCCTTATGCATAGTAAAATAATGGAAATGAGTAAAGTAATAAACTTGCATGTTAGTAAGAGAATATTAAGCATTTAGTCCTAATTATTTATTTCCAAATACATATCATGGTTTAATAGATTTAACATGTCTATCTCTAAGGTAAATTTAAATGATTTCTAGTCTAATACAATTGCTGTTAAAATTTATTAAATTCTATCACTTTATTTATTTGCAGTAACTAAATCTAGAATTAATAATCCATCTCTAAAGTTAGCAAATAGATTGTCAATACAAAAAGAAATGCTTTATTTAAATCTGTTAGTTTTGAAAATCTGCTTGAAGTGATTTTAGAAAAAAATAAATAAACAGATTGTTTAAAGTAAATAAAAGAAATTTTGCCCTATTATCATGTTGTCAATATTTTAATAATTTTTGTATGATTTAAAAGGGTTTAAAAAAAAAAATATAGATTGCTTAAGTGTGTGTATATATATATATATATATATATAAGACTACACATTTTATTCAATAATATTTCTCTGTCTGTGAAACTTCCTTTTTTTTTAAAAAGGAAAACTTTATAACCACAAAAAGATATATATATATATATATATATATATATATATATATATATATATATATATATTATTTTAAAAATATATTAAAAAAAAGAGATCTAAAATTATTTTTTTTAAGCAAAAAAAAATAAACAAAAAGGGGAGCCTCAGCCCCACCGTGATGTGGGCGGTGACCCCTAGTAGTGGCCGCAGCTGCCACTGTGGGCCGCAACCCACAGTCGGGGAGGCTTCGGCCCCCCCTGTGGGCCACGCCCCCCCAGTGGTGACGCAGCCAGGCTGCGGGACACTTCTCACAGTGGCCCCCAAGGCTTCCCCCACCCCGCACCTCCATTAAAACCTTGCGGCCGCCTCTTTCCACCTCCGCCCACTCTCCCTCAGCCCTGCAAAACAAACATGGATAACATAGTAAAGCCCTAGCCCAAAAGTTGGGTTAGGGCAAGCCAATAAAGTTAGAAAGAAAAAAAAAAGGGGTTAGGATGGTTGTTTTTATATTGTTAGGGTTAGAATCTTTAAAGAAATAAAAAGTGGGGGGGATCCCATTTGAATTTTGAATAGGGAATTCCCCATCATTCTAACTTAGTAATATATGGGAGTTTCCTTTGTTTAAAGGGATCCTATATATATATATATATATATATATATATATATATATATATATATATATATATATATATATATATATATGTACATATATATATATATATGTACATATATATATATATATATGTACATATATATATATATGAATAAGTTTATTTATGAAAGTATAAATCTAACTTTAGATTAATTATTTTATTTAAACGTTCATATTCTATGTATGTTTATACAAACATTTGAATATGATGTTTTTTTTTTAATTTTTAAATTCTTTAGGTAGTTTAATCTTTTAGGAATTTAAAACAATTTTTGTAAGCTATTTGGCCATAGGGGATTATTTTTAGTCCACCTAAATTTAGGCTTGTCGAGATTAAAACTTTATAGGGAAATTTTTATTATGGATTTATTTAGCCCTTTAGTCGAATTTTAAACACATTATAATTATTGTTAAAATAAATCATGGAATTTAAAATGATCCAATTGCTAGAGTTGATTTAATTAATTAATGAGATAATTATAATTCTTTTGGAGAGTTAATATTCTGCATTTAATTTAAATTATTTTCGCTTACTCGAGTTAGTGGTTAGAGTTAACTCAAACATAATTAAGACAAAACTTGTTAGTGTGTTTCATATTAGCAAATTTAATGTTATTAGGTTGTTATTTAAAAAAAAAAAAAATTCGTTCGTGCCCAAAAGTTTGGGCATGACACCTTCTCCTAAGAAGAATAACAATATTCCTCCTAAGGTTAGACCTGTACCTCCTCCTCATGATGGACCTAACATTCCTCCTTTATATGGTGCAATTCCACCTCATTCCTCTTATAGAGAGAAGAGGTATGCTTCTCCTCTTGTTCAACCTAAAAGACCTCAACCTAAACCTTCAACTATCAAAGATAAAAGCATTCCTACCTTTTCAAATTATCCTCCTCTTTCTCAACCTTCTACTAAGACTCGACGGAATCATTGTGCGAGATAACGTCGATGAAGACGTCATGTTTGAGCTCGTGAAGTTGTTCCTTAAAATATTCAATCTCCTAGAGCTCCACCAGTTGACATGATTCTCTTTTCTCCAAAGAAATATGTTCAACCTACATCTCCAAATCATAAGTTACGCAAAACATGTGATGGTTTTAATCATATTCACGTTCGTGCTCCTCTTTCTATAAATCTTGATGAAGAAATGAGTGAAAATATTATTCATGATGAAAATACAACTCCAAATGCTTCTGATAGTGATTATGAATATGTTGATGTGGACAAGCATTTATCAACTAAATTTTCACAAACCCTAATCCTAGCTCCTAGAATCAAACAAAGTGACTTACCACATGAGCATAGTCCTCGTTTGGATCTTGTGATAGCTCCATTTGTTGTGCTCGATGTCTCTCCTCTGGCATGTTGCTCGCCTTCTTGAAATAGTTATGATCAAGATCGAGAGGTGGATGTTATGCTAGATTAGTAACATTAGCACTGTAGATCTCTTCTACCTCTTCTTTCTTGCTCTTTTGTGACAAATCTACTGTGTATCCCTGTTCTTCTATTGTTCCCTTAGTGTCTATTTGAGGATGATGCAAATCATTGAGATCTTTTCTTGGTCTCTTTCATGTTGACTCAAAAGACTCTTGTCTTCAATTTCTTCCAAGCAAGTTTCCTTTCTTTGGGGAATGACTATTATTATATGCATATACATATATGATATACATGAGTTATCATACAACATACTGACCCCGAGGAAAGTGAAACTGCCTCGTGTTTTGTGTTCATTATCCTTGGGTTTATTCCTCACTTGAGGGCTAAGTCCTTGTGATAACATGTTCCCTCTCTTATCTCTCTCTTGAGTGTATCCTACCTTAAAGAAATCGCTCCCAATAAGACGTGCACGATCACTTTAATGTGGGGGCATACACTCCACTCATATTTTTCCTTTCCTTCTTAAGACTCAAAGTTACTTAGTAAACTTGGTTTTTCTTTGTAATCTTTGGTATCCTTCTTTCATGACTCATAGTGAGGGGAACCTTGCTACTTACAGTCATGGTTTTTCTCTTCTTGATCTTCCCTTTTACTTTTTCAATCGAAGTCGTAAGATACTAAGTCCATTGGGGGCTTGGTGCATCTTGCCTCCTTGAAGTGGTAGAATTCTTTCAATATTGTTTCCTTGTACTTTACTGACACTATTGGTGTACACTCATACTCCTGCTAAAGTGGGGGCTAAATGTATAATCATAAAATTGTGACCCTTGCAATTTTTGACCACATTAGGGTCCTCACACATGCGAATCGAATCCCTAATCCTGATCGGAGACCAAAGACTTGTTTTAAAACAACATCTTTCTTCACCTTCGCACTGCCCAAACTAAATCTTGTCCTAGAAAAAAGGGCATGACAAGGGTGTGGCACCCATGTCCCTACCCTATTTTGGGGTAGGAGCCTTTCCAATTTTTCATTGGAGGTTGTGTATTAAGCAAGAAAATTCCCCCAGTGTCGGCCTGTGATGGAAAATCAGCTAGTTAACCCTAATTGACAAGTATATAAGTTACATTCACCTTCCCATTTGTAAGAAAAAAAGATAAGAAAAGCATCTGTAAGTTCATGAGGTCATCTCAAGTCTCCTTTCAAGGCTAGGTGTTGCATTGAAGTCAAGGATTCAACCATTTAGGAGGAGATTCATTCCAACATTCAACTTCATCCAAGCAATTCTATCAGCATTTCTATCACAACCTCCCTTGAGGTGGTCTACATTTCAATCTTTCATTTGCTTTTACTTGCAAGTACTTTCTTTCATCATTTGGTTAATTCCAAAAATAGGGTTTGACCTGAAGGCATACCCCCAATCCCAACCCCTTTCCTCTCTTTTTTGTTTGTATGTTGTAGGTGTGCAACAATACTTTTGGATTTGGACTCCATTTGCAAAGGCGAAAAAACCCTTTCCATTTCATGGATTTTTCGGAGGACCGTGTACACTTTCACCACGGTCCAGGTAACTTTTTCTTGACATATTATTGCTAGATCTAGGTGCACAACTTCATCCTATGCTTCTATCTTGAATTATAATCAGATCTTTGTCTTTTTTTCACTTGGTCATAAGTACACAATCCAGTCAATTCAAATCTCATTCTAGAAGAGGGGATTAACTTACCATTCTTATATCACTCAAAATTCAATCTCCTTCTCTAGAGGTTGAATCTAGTGCATTTTCCCCCCTCTTCTAATGTAATGCGTGAAAAGTGTTTGAAGGGAAATCCAAAGTAAAACTTTCATCTCAACTTGGAGGGAAGAAAATATTTCCTCTAGATCTCTCATTCGTTCATTTTTCCCAACATTACCGGATGTTGGTGGTGGTGGTGATGATGTGTAGGAATCCGAAGATCTGAACAATCAGAAGACTCCAAGCTATGTAAGATCAAATCATTCTGAGAATCAGATTATTGGTGATAAGAATAAAGGTGTGATGACTAGAAGAAGGTTAGTTGTAGAATAAATATGTTTGATTTCTAAAGTTGAACCTAAAGATGTTGTTGGACCCTGTAAAGATGATAATTGGATTAGAGTCATGGAAGAAGAGTTAGATTAGATTGAAAATAACAACACTTGATAACTTGTGCCTAGACCTAAAGATAAAAATGTTATTGGTAATAAATGGTTTTTTAGGAACAAATTGAATGAAGTCAGTGAAGTAGTCAGAAATAAAGCCAAACTGGTCTACAAAGGATATTCACAACAAGAAGGGATTGATTATGAAGAAGCTTTTGCTCTGGTTACCAGAATTGAAGTTGTTAGATTGTTGCTTTCTTATGATGCTTATAAAGATTTTAAGGTATATCAGATGGATGTCAAATTTGCATTTTTAAATGGCGATCTAGAAGAAGAAGTTTACATTGAACAACCTGATGGATTTTCATTATCAGATGATGGAGACATGGTATGTAAATTTAAGAAAGCACTTTATGGATTGAAACAAGCTCCTAGAGCCTAGTATGCTATGTTAGACAAATACTTACTAAAATTAGGAGTTATCAAAGGTTCTATTGATAGTAATATGTACTTTAAGATTCAAAATGATAACATTTTGATTGTTAAAGTCTTTATTGATGGCAATATATTTGGTGGTGATGATGATGTGAGTATGAATTTTGTTGGTGATATGCAAAAAGAATTTGAGATGTCTATGACTGGTGAACTGAAATTTTTCTTAGGTTTGCAAATTGCACATACAAGAAAATGTATCTTTATATCTTAAACTAAGTATGTGAAGGAATTTCTGAAGAAGTTTGAATTAGATGATTCCAAACTGGTTATAACTCCTATGGTGACTAGTTGTAAATTGTTTAAAAATAATGAATCTCCTAAAGCTAATCAAAGTTTGTACAAATCTATGGTTGGTGGACTACTATATCTTTCTCAGACTAGGCCTGACATTATGCATGTTGTGTGTATGGTTGCTAGATATCAAGCTGGTCCGAAGGAGAGTTATGTCATTGTAATAAGTTTGTTTCATTGGCTAGTAAGAAACAAGATTTAGTATCCTTATCTACTACTAAAGTTGAGTACACTACTACTGCTAGTAATTGCACTTAGATAGTTTGGATGAAGCAAATGTTGAAAGATATCAGAGTTATTTATGATGAACCCACTATTATATAATGTGATAATTCTAGTACTATAAACATGTCAAAGAATCTGGTGCAACATTCAAAAACTAAGCATATATCAATCAAATATAATTACTTGAGAGAGTGAGTCAGTGAACAAAAGGTGAAGCTGGAATATGTATCTACAAAAGAACAAATTGCTGATATTTTCACTAAGCCTTTGCATGTAGATACATTTGTCTATTTGAAAGACAAGCTATGGGTATCCACCCCTCCTGATGAGAACTAGATTCATTGAGTTGCATCAATCCGGTAGAATTTAGATCCTTATTCTTTTATCTGGATTGATGAGTTGATGTTGCTCCTTTGTTGGAGTAGTATATTGATTTGGTTGTATATCCTAGGGAGAGAGATTCATATTTCTATTTGGTTTTATATTTTGGTGATCTTTGGCATTGGTGTCAAAGATGGAGAGAGATCATGTGCAAAAAAAATTGCTTTATCTATCTTATCTTAGGGGAAGTTTGCTGGTGATATCTTCTTTCTTTGCATTGACTATTTTTTAACATTCATATGTTGCCATCAATGCCAGAGGAGGAGATTGTTAGATTTGGCTAATCATTGTTGCTAATAGGATATATTCTTTTCATTGATGTCAACATATTCCTATGAGTTATTCTGGTGAGTTTGGGAAGAGTTTTTTACCTAGTTTTGTAGTTTGGTTGTCTTGATCACTGTTTTGTAGAATCTAGTATTACCTTTGGTATATTCCGGTGTGATAAGATCTTGTGCTAATACTTTGAATTATTGTTTGGGATGATCTTGTGTATCTTAATTTCATATGGTTCATGATTTGGTGTTCTACAAATTATCTTTCCTCATGATAGTTGCTGATTGGTTGTGTTCTTGAGCTTTGAGACGTTGACCGATGAAGATTTGAAAAGAGGTGTTGGTGCAACTGTTCCGAGTGATTTTAATGTGATTTTTGGTGTTTCCTAGTCATGGCCTACTTTTTTTGGAAATCCACATTTATCATTGTGTGATTTTCTGGTGATTTCTATGAATTGGTGATGATTTGTGTGTTATGCAGTATTTTTGGTGGTGTAGGGTGTTGCGGTTGATCTTGGCGGGATTTCTGGTGGATGTAATCATTTGGGAATTTGAATTAGGTCCATGCTATGTAATGTAAATCATAATGTTGTTTTGGTGTTCAATCTTTGTATCGTGTAATGTAATTTTTGTAATTATGAGCTGAGGGTTGAGGGTTTATCCGACCTTGCTATCAAGGTTGATGATTTGTATATATAAGAGAGATGCTTATGTATTTTAGGTATCGGGTTTGTGTCTTCATTTTCAGAGAGAGGTAAATGTCTGAACAAGGATATATCATTCTGTGAAGCATTGAGGTGTGTTTGGTGTTGTAGAGTAGATAATTGTGCTTAACCAAAACTGTCATAAGGCATTTATAGATACTATCATTGTAGTTCATTCCTTCTGGATTGTAGTCTGAATTATATTGTAAGTTAGTCAGACTTCCCTGAGGGTTGTAGCCTTCTGGGCATGTATCTTTTGAGTAATGAGCTCTAGGAAGTGTGCCTGAATACATGTACATTACCGCTGTAATATTTTCACATACTACTACAGAGTATGATCTTATTGTGGGTAGGTTCCAACCATGGTTTTTCCCTTAACTAGGTTTTCCACATCAAAATCTTGGTGTTGTGTTATGTTGTTAATTTGGTTATCTATATTTTGTTGTAGCTAATGAGTTTACATTTTGGTGTTCTATTGAGATCTGGTGAAGATTGATTCAACCCTCCCCTCTCTCAATCTTCCTTCTTGATTGCTTCTAACACACATAGCAATGAGTACAACTCCTTATAATCTTCTTTATGGTGTTGATGCAATTATTCCTTTAGAGTTAGAGATTCCCTCGTTGGTAATTTCTCTTAAAGGGATAGCCAACAATGACTCTTATCAATAACAACACCTTCAACAACTTGAAATTATTGATGAATAGCACATAAACACTCTTGATCATATTCAAGCATATCATAAGTCCTTACAATGAAGTTACAATGACAAATTTATTCAACATTCCTTCTCTATGGGTGATTTAGTACTATATGAGAATCAACACAATGCGAATGCTTTACCTATGGAAAAAGGAAAGTTTAGCCCGAACTAGCTTGGACCATATATCATCCCTAATGTATATGGATCAGGTGCCTATAAAATAGCGGATATGGAAGTTACACCTCTTAAGGAACCCATAAATGATATGCATCCTTGTAGATACTATGCCTAGATATGTTTTCTCTTCTTTTCTTTGTCTATCTTTAATCTTAATTGTATGGTGTGTTAGCATGTATTCATTAAAGCATGTAGTATTAAATTATTGGTATTTAATCTATATTGATTCATTCTTGACAAACGTCTTTTAAGTTTTGATTGTCTTGAATTAACTAAAAGTTTTGATTGTCTTGAATTCATTATGTTAATTTTTAAGAATTTACAGTTTGTTATGCTGTCTTATCATGGAATTTTCTTTAGGTGTTTAAGTTAGGATACATAGTGTTGTATATCTTTAATTAAATCACATTAGTTATATAGTTTAACTTAAATACATTTATACATCATCACTTGTTGTATTTAATTAAACACTTAGTTGTTGACTTAAATCACACATGTATCAATTTAATCATGAACTATTGAGTAATCAATGGCATAAGAATTAAAATAGACATACATATACATTTCTAAATTGTTACTAAAAGAATACATTTGAGACAAATATCACACACACACACACACACAGATATATCATCAAGATTTTTAGGTACATCATTTATAAAACTAATCACTAAACACAAAATGTGGCCTATACATCATCACTATCTATAAATGGTGGCTACCCAAGCCCTCTAGTCCCTATCGTGGTGGTCACGTGGTGGTCACATGGGTGTATAGTAGTGGGTAGAGGAATGGGAGTGACTCTTAGATGATCTCCTCCATTCTCGGTCCATAACTATGCCCTAGTACATGGCTGACTCCATTTGGGCCTCTAAAAGATCACATCGTAGCTGCTCCCTCTCCTCTCATTTGAGATCCAGCTCTATCTGCATTAAATCAAATAGATCATCATGTCATCCCGCACTCCTTTAGGGTCTATGCATGATCTGTGAAGACCAAGGAATATGTGATGCAGTGATGATATTGGATAGTGTGTGTTGGATAAGATCTCACCATCCCTGCATGTTGACTGTAGAGGAGAGAATAGGATTATATATGCATCATTCCTTAAAAAATAAAAAAATTAATAACTATCTAAAAATAATGATGAGCCTTTACCTAGATCTCCCTCCTTCCACTGTGGGTCATACATCATGGGGGCCAATGTCATGATCATCTATGGTATGGAGTATCTCCCCTCTCCATGCTCATAGTGCCTCGGTACCCCAAGATGTAGGCCTATCGGAGATGAACGACGTACGCTCAAGATTGGCCTCTCTTGGGTTTGTTACTACTTATCAAGTTGCCATTAGTTTTTATATTCAAATTCATACTATATACTCTAGTCAGTTAGCACTACCAAATCATGCAGTCGGTATAACAGAGAAGATGGTATGCACAGTCTAGTTGGTTACAAAAGAAAGCAGTCATAGAACACAGTACACACTGAGCTGTCTATCGAGCATCTTTTTATAGCTACTGAGCAGTAAAGATGACACACGGAGTTGATATTCACCGAGTGAAACGTGTTACCAGATACATTGAACCTGGACATGCATATGAAATGTGTTACAAGATCGAGGCACATCTAACCGTCATCACATTGGAAATTGAACTAGAAGATTGTGTATGATTATGAGGTCAATCTAACCAATGAAATATTTTGTTTAGTTATTCATTCGAGGAATCTTGTTTGTAAGATCGAAGCAATGAATTGGATCACTGTTTTAAGAGATCTATTTATACAGCATGAGTTAAGTGTATGTATGCATGAAAGAAGACTGTTACAGAGACACAGAGGTCACCGAGAAAGTTTTCAGAGAACAGTTGAAGAACAGAGTAAACAAAAGGGTTTACCAAGTTACTATATGGGTTACCAAGGTATGCTATAAGCAAGGTAATCTATTCTGAGCACATAGAATCTGCTATAACATTTCAGATGTAAAGTTGCAGATATTTGTAATGATTTTATTGTAATATAGTGAAGCTGTAAGAGAAACCTTTAACAGGGTAAAAGACTCTAATCAAGTCTATAAATTGTAAAGCCTCTAACTAGGTGCAACATTCAAAATAAATATTTTAAAATCCTTTAGCAAGGTAGATCTAGCAAATCTTATTACTCCTAACAGGGTAAGCTATTAGAATAGCTAAAATGTAGCTCTAACCGAGCATTCTTTTTTATTGTAGTAGTGAAGTTGTGGGTGTCATCCCCACCGCAATTTTTCTCTCTAACCAAGAGTTTCTGCGTAACCAAAATATATGTGTTATGGAGTGAATCATGTATGATTGTTATCTATTTGTTTTAACTTTATTTTATGTTACTGCACTATTCTATTTATGCATAAAAGTAAAGTTATTATTCAAGAAAAGTTTTGGAGTACTGATTCACCCCTCCCCTCTCAGTACATTAGCTTTCCATATTGGGCCTAACAATTGGTATCAGAGCTTGAATCTTGGAAAAGGGTTTAACTACCTAAAGAAAAAGATCTTATCAATGGAAGGCTATAAAAAATCTTGGAGAATTGTGTATCTGCAAGAAGAGCTGGATCATGCTAATCAAGTGATTGCAGACATGCAAAGGCAAATGCAAAAATCTCTGAAAGTAAGAAGAAGATTATCTGATGACTTGCAGGATTCTCAAGAGTTAGTGGAACAAATTGTGACATCATCTAAGAATAGTATATCTGAAGAAACTGAAGAAATGATCAGAGTATTGAAAGAAAAGAACAAAGCATTGGTTGATCAACTAAAAGCAATGAAAAGAGAACATGAACATTTCAGCACACAGATGACTGAAAATCTAGATGCATTGAGGACAGCTGAGGACAAAGCAAGAGATCTACAAAGAGAGAAACAACAACTTGAAGTCTTAGTATCTAATAAGAATGATGAAATCACAAGGTTGACTGGGATTCAACAAAACCTATTAGATCAACTAGGTTATGCACATCATGAAGCAATTCTGAAGAATGATGAGAATCAAGCATTGAAACTTGAAGTATCAAGGCTAATCAATGAACTTGGAATAGAGAAGAAATCCAAAGAAACATTGAAGAAGAGTTATAAAGCATCAAAGATGTTGGATGAGCAATTGAATACAAGAAGACCCAACAAAGATGCAGGACTCGGTTACAAAGGAAAAGACTCTACCGAGAAAGGAATTCATACTACCGAGAGAGGAGAATCATCAAAGCAAGCTAGAAATAGGAATAACATCAAAAGAAAGAAGCCTATTTGCTACTACTGTGGAAATCAAGGTCATACTACCAACATATGCCAAATCAAAAAAGGTAAGCAACTGAATATCACTAAGTCCAATGGTTATTGTTACAATTGCAATAAATATGGTCACACATCTAATCAATGTAGGACAAAGTCTATTAACAACTATCAGAAGGCAAAATTCAAAGGGTTTTGTAAAAACTGCAATAGATATGGACATAGTACTGAGAAGTGCTGGTCTAAGAAAAAGAACTACATGTGGTCTGCACACCAAGCAAACACTAGAGGTTACCGAACTCACACAAATACTTACCGACAATATGTAGCAGTACCATGGGATTACAATACAAGGATATGGTGCGAATGTTGTGGAAGATATGGACATATAAGTGCCAAATATTTTATAAGGTTTGGAATGAACAACTGAAGATCATGGAGAAATCCTGGTATGGCATGTTTTCATTGTCACAAAGTTGGACATTTAGCTGGAAATTGCAGAGATCAACCTAGAGGAGACACTGAAGAGACAAAAAAAAAATTGAAGATGATTTGGAAAAAGAAGGAAATCATGTCAAATGAAGAAAGCACCATACCTACTGAGTTAGGTGCACCTATTCCAAATTAATTAGAAAAGGTATGAAGGGATTGCATTCTCTGAAGGTTAAAATCATAACAGTTCCTATTCTATTATGTACTAAATTCAAAATCTGCATAGTCAAGATGCATTAGTAAGTTTGAAATTCTATCAAAAGTACTTTACAGGAAACCTATCAAGTCGGTGTATACAGGAAGCCTGTCAAGTCGGTAAATGAAGGAAATTTGGTTACTCGGTTAAAACAAAAACAAGAGAGTAAATCGGTAAAAGGTGAACTGAGTGCATTTAATGGTTTTGACCTAACCCGCACAGAGCCCGATAAGGTATTTTGTGTACTTAAAAGTATTTTTGTAGTCATTTTCATTCACCAAGTTTTCAAGAGAGCAGAGCAGAACGATTCCAAGGCAATCAAACCTCATTCAAAGTGAATCCAAGGTATTTACATCAAATCTCATCACACTGTTAAGCTAGTTTACTGATCTTATCAAGTTGCTATTATCTACTGAGTGTGAAGCGTCTGCCATTTGTAAACCATCAAATCTTAAGGATAGTTTGCTAGTTTTATCTGAAATTTACAAATGGCACCCAAGATCCAAGATCCCATAGTTGTCAAAAATGTAGAGAAGCCCTCACTGAAATACTCTTTGACTCCTAAGGCCACCTCTGAACCGAATGACAAAACTGCCTTTTCACTCATCCTGGATTGAGTCTTGTTAGTCGAAGATGTGAGATTCTTCACCAAATGTCATGTTGAAGAACTCAGTCATATTGAAATAAGTGACACCTATGATGAATTATGTACCGATGGTGTATTAAACAACAAGTATGAACACATCAAAATCAAGGGATTGACTGAAGCCCTAACCTATCCTCGTGTGTTCAAGCCCCAATGGGTTAAGTTTGTTTTGAGCAAAGTTCATGATGATTTCATGTGGCTAGAGGAACAACCATTCAAAATCACCAAGGAATCATTCATGTGATCACTGGTTATCCTATCTATGATCATGCACAAGCTTAGAAGATGATATCACAGAAGGAGTTAATCAGTTTAACCGGAGCAGAATCTAATTACAGAGGACTGAAACTGAACAATGTCACTGATGCAGAACTTAAGTTTGCCATTAGAGTAATTAGTTACTATTTCTTCCAATCAGAAAGGGAAAACAGTGTACCCTATGCTGCAGTTGACTTAGCCTATAAAATAGTGAAAAAGGGAATGAAAGTTGACTTATGTGAAGTGTTACTGAAGAACTTGTTTGAGAACCTGAACACAATAAGGAAGCCGAAGAAGAACAACTTGGCAAATACACTAAAGTTTGGTTCACTTCTTGTATGTATGTTTTTCTACTTTGAGAAATTCTTTCCTTCAGTCGGTAAAGTAGTTTGGGAGCTACACCGACCAATCACCCATCAAATTAATGACTTTATCAAGAAGCTAGGTGATAATTTCAATGATATAATGGATGACTACTTCAGCAAATTTCAAGAGAAGATGCACAACAGGTACCGGATTCCACCCCAGCTGGTAGAGAAATATAAGGATGATATATGCTTTGAGGTAGACACCGATTATTGTTATGTGAATGCTATGGAAGAAAGGAATCAATCTTTGCCTCCAATGGGTTACGAGATTGACTTTGATATCACACAACAAAAAATTGATGCATTTCTTTCATTACCAAGGCATGCTACTAAGCTGAGATATGGAACTTATGAATAAGTTAAGGAAAAGGTAAAAATGAGCATTGTAGTACCCAAAGCTACAAGAAAGGCTACAAAGATGATTAAGGCATTATCTGAGAAATTCAGAGAAGACTCTTCCTCTACACCTGTCAAAGGCACTCTTGCCATCACCAAAGAGGAATCTAAAGCTCAAGAGGCAACAATAACATTGAGCACCGAATTGCCTAAGGGTAAAGTGTTGAAAAGAAAGAAATTGGACACTTCAAAGGCCCTACCGACTCTACCTCCAACAAAGAGACCTAACACAAGAGCATCTGGAGTATCACCGAGTAAGAAACAAAAGAGTGTTACTGTTCCCAAGGTAACAAAGACATATAAGAAATCTACTCGGAGACTCATTCTGGCAAAAGAGTCTAGTGATATAGAATCAGAAGGTGCAAACAAATTCCAGATTGTAAAGAGCAAGAAGGTAAATATACATAGTGTTGAAAACTTTTGTGCCAATCTAAAAGAATATGGTGGATTTGGAGGATTTAGATATGTCAAGTATGAGACTAGGAATAATGATGAGAAGAGACAAATTGAAGAAGATGTCATCTGCACACTTCTAAAGTTTCAGCTAGCTCCATTAGAACTAGTAAAGTCACTTCCAAATGAACTTTACTTGCATATTGATAATAGGTGGAAATATGCAATGGACTTAGAGAAACAAATTAGAGAAAGAAGTCTAGTCCATCTATTTCCTGATATGTCTGTAGTAGAATTAAAGGAACATTTGACAACCTACAATTCTAAGTTTCTTGTCAAATAGAGAGCCTTGAAAACTGATGAATGGGCTATATATTGACGTAGAAAATGAGACCAAAGCAAAATGGTAGGAAATATTCAAAATCAAGGATGTCGGTGAACAATCTATAGTTGAAATTGTTGATGTCACTGAACATGATCCTGATGTCACCGAGCAAGGTCCTGATGCTACCAAGCAAGACCTGGCTGACACTATTCAAATTGATGAAGATGTCATGGATGCAAAAGCATCATAGCAGGAAATGATAGAAGGCATTACATATGCAAAACTTGTATCTAGTGAATCCATTTTAGAACAAGTTCAGCCTTATCCGCTAGTCAAGAAACCTACCTCTACTGAAGCTCCTCAAGATACAGCACAAGGCACCAAAGGTCACTAGTTTGAGGCAGCAGAAGGTACAACTCAAGAATAGACCTCTCAAGCACCTTCGAGCATTGAAAATGTTACAACTGAGACACCCATTACCGAGACACCAAAGGACACCACAACGGCTACAGGAACCAACCAAAGTGTTGCCTCTACTGAGCAACCTATTGAGGGTCAGCAAGCCTCCCAAGCTATGGTCTTGGTCCAACCAACCAGAGGTAAAGAGAAGAAGGTGAAAAAGCATAGTTTCAAAGTTGATTTGGCTAAACCGATAGTGTTGCCAATGTGGATATCTCAAAATTAAAGGGGCAAGCACTCATTGATTTTGGTGAACTATGCAAAGCAAAGGCTGAACAAGAAAAATAGATGGCCATTCAAAAGAAGAATAAAGTACTTTAGAAGGTGAAGACACTGCTAACAAATATGCTACCTTCATCTACAGTGTCAACCGATGCAGCCATCCACATTCAACTAGATAAACTCCTTAATCAAATAGAAACATCTGGAGTTGATGCATCTGAGTATTTGAGCAAGCTAAAAGACAAAGAGCTTACTGCAAAAATGATAGAATAGGTACAAAAAGATGTAGCTATTAGGAAAGTCACGCTTGTCAAATTCATTGCTGAGTTGTCCCCTCAACTCAACCATATTCTTTATTTATTTCAGAAACTTTGCACATTTTCTATATTCATTAAAGATATCAAGAATAAAACAAATGTAATTGAGAAAGAGATCACCGATCTCTTAAATAAGTTGACCACAGAGCCAAATTCAATTCAAAATTTTTATACCAAGCTTCAACAGCTCATGGCTCAACAATTGGAACTAAGAAATGAAGAACACAAGATCAGGATGGATATAATGACACTCCAAACATTATTCCTTCCTCATCTTTCATCAGTTCAAGAATAGCTTAACCGAGCTACATGCCTATCTACTACACAAGAGGGAAGCACTCTTGATGGCTTAATATCACTATTGGCTAATATTCAAGCATAAAATTCTTTAATGGAAAGTGTAAACGATGCACTCTCAATCGCTCTAATTGATGCCTGGAAAAATTATAAATCTATTTTTGATCGGTTACCGCCCCCGGATGGAAATTAAGTTTTTGATGTTTGTCAAAAAGGGGGAGTGATACTATATAGGGGGAGTAATATACATACAGTTTTGATATAATATTCAGAGTATTGTATATAGGGGGAGTATACCGAGCAGAATATGTAGAGCAAGCAGTGCACACAAGCACATAACCGAGCATGCAAAATCAGAGTTATGTACAGTATAATGATAAGGGGAGTATATCTGAATATACTATTTCATTACCTATTGTATATATTGTCAAGTATAGTCATTTTGCAATGTATATAGATTTTTGAGTTATGACTTTGAAAGTAGTTTTTGTCAAACATCTCAACTAATGTCAAAAGGGGAGATTGTTACTACTTATCAAGTTGCCATTAGTTTTTATATTCAAAGTCATACTATATACTCTAGTTGGTTAGCACTACTGATTCATGCAGTCGATATAACAGAGAAGATGGTATGCACAGTCTAGTCGGTTACAGAAGAAAGTAGTCATAGAACGTAGTACACACCGAGCTATCTATCGAGTATCTTTTTATAGCTATCGAGCAGTAAAGATGACACATCGAGTTGATATTCACCGAGTGAAACGTGTTACCAAATACATTGAACCTGGACATGCATATGAAAATGTGTTACAAGATCAAGGCACATCTAACCGTCATCACATTGGAAATTGCACTAGAAGATTGTGTATGATTACGAGGTCAATCTAACCAATGAAATATTTTGTTTAGTTAATCATTCAAGGAATCTTGTTTGTAAGATTGAAGCAATGAATTGGATCACTGTTTTAAGAGATCTATTTATACAACATGAGTTAAGTGTATGTATGCATGAAAGAAGACTATTACAGAGACACAGAGGTCACTGAGAAAGTTTTCAGAGAATAGTTGAAGAATAGAGTAAACATAAGGGTTTACCGAGTTACTATATGGGCTACCAAGGTATGCTATAAGCAAGGTAATATATTCTAAGCACATAGAATCTGCTATAACATTTCAGATGTAAAGTTGCAGATATTTGTAATGATTTTATTGTAATATAGTGAAGCTGTAAGAGAAACCTTTAACAGGGTAAAAGACTCTAATCAAGTCTATAAATTGTAAAGCCTCTAACCAGGTGCAGCATTCAGAATAAATGTTGTAAAATCCTTTAGCAAGGTAGATCTAACAAATCTTGTTACTCCTAATAGGGTAAGCTATTAGAAATAGCTAAAATGTAGCTCTAATTGAGCATTCTTTATTATTGCAGTAGTGAAGTTGTGGGTGCCATCCCCACCACAGTTTTTCTCTCTAACCAAGAGTTTCTGCGTAACCAAAATATATGTGTTATGGAGTGAATCATGTATGATTGTTATCTATTTGTTTTAACTTTATTTTATGTTACTGCACTATTCTGTTTATGCATAACAGTAAAGTTATTATTCAAGAAAAGTTTTGGAGTACTGATTCACCCCTCCGCTCTCAGTACATTAACTTTCCATATTTGGCCTAACAGGGTTGTCTCCTCCACATCTCTTGTTGCATCCTCTCCTACTAGGGGATTCGTGGCTATGGTGTTATCTCCTGAGTAATGGGGAGCATCCTCATCATCATCCTCCTCCTCCTTAGATGTCCTCCTCCTCCTCCTCCTCCTCCTAATCCTCTTCCTCCTCATACTTTTCCTCATCATCCTCCTTCTATCCTCCCTCCTCCTCCTCTCCCTCACCCTAGTGGTCTTGCACATCCACACCACTAGGATCCTTAGATGCCTCATAGTCCTTCCTAGTTGAATTATCTAATCTCATCCATGGATAGAGATTCCCCCTCAGATAGTCTAATGGAAATATAGATCTGATGTAATTCTTGTTCCACTATGTGATGTATCTACATTGTACACCCATGTCATCATTAAATGGGACCACTATGTCTCTATCCTCATCATTTGAATCTATCAACTTTATCTCATTACTGGTAGGCCTAGGGACTGCTCTCGGTCTCGTGATAGCTCGAGAGTGTTGTATGTAGATCAATATGGCTAAATGAATGTCCTGCTCTAAACCAAACTATTTCCTCACTCAATCAAAATAGAATGGGATGACGATGTAGTTGTGGTCACCCTCTAGAAAGTGGTTCCTCTGCATGAGGTTTTTATCTATGCTGATTTGGCCAAGTGGCTATCCATTGGTATGGCCTCTACATAATATCATATAACCTCAACATGTCAATAGTCACTCTCCAGTATAGAAAATCACCCCTCTACCATGGTCTAGTGAGTGGATAAGCATATGATCTAAGTCCATCAATATACAGATCCACTGGAAATCATGTTGGCTTGGTACATGTAATATACTCCAACATCCATATCTAAAGAAGGGTGCAAGTCATGAAACTCCATCTCTCTCCATATTAAAAATATCCTGAGTCATGATAGAGATGGGCTACCATTCTCTATCCCCATGAGAATACGGTGTGTTTCTCCTCCATCACATGGATAACATTTGTGAGACCGTCATGCATGTTACTACCTCATGCATGAGGACATATGGCTAGTCCCACTATAACTATCATCAATCTCCTCACAAGTGGAACTCTACTAGTGGGATGGAGTAACCAATGAATTGGTACCTGACCCCTAGTCTCTATGCACATAGCTCTATTCATACAATATATTTGTTCTCTCCTCAAATATATCAATGTGTGATATGTCTAATATATGATAGTTTGTCCTCTTATAGGAATTCCAAGTATATGGTATACATCCTCTAGTGTGACTGTCATCTCTCCCATAGGTAGGACGAAGGTGGAGGTATCTGGATCCCATCTCTTTATCAAATCCATGAGAATTTATAGATAGTACTTGATAGATGGCATATTTCATATATACCATAGACCCACTACCTTGAGTAGTTGTCTATCCTCCTATGACAGTCATGGAATCTAGCTCCTTAGATTTCATAATGTGATTCTAGTAGTATGCTCCTACATGTATGGCAATTTTTGTAAAATCAATAATCAAGAATCAATACTCTATCCACAATTCAAATCAATCAACTCATCACCTACAACATGATCCCATGCATGCCTCTAGGGACCAGGGTGCCATAGGTGGACTAGGGCACTCCAATGGGATCATGGTGCCCTGGGAGGACCAAGGTGCCCAACAGGGACCATGGCACCTTAGGAGTACCATGGTGCCCTGCTAGGGGCACATGTGGAATTAGGGTTTCCTATCTACTAAGAAAAGTCAACTCAAGAAAACAAAAAAGCCAATAGAAAATACATAGGCAGTTGAGTGGACCTACCTCATCAAGTGAGTGATCCTTGATCATGGACTATTATAGAATCTCCATCTATGTGGGCATCTTGGGTCATCATCAAGGCATTTTTGGTGCTATGTGGGCTCCTCTATTGCACTATGAGACAAAAGAGTGAAAGTGACAAATGAAAGTGTCTTTTTCAATATTTAAAGGTATATATTTTTCTAAACCCTAATTTTTCTTTTTCTACTTAATCATTCATATCTTGAGCTAGGGAACTTTGATTTATGCACCATTGTTTGCATTATAATCATGTCTTAGTTCAATTTCTTACCAAATGTTCCATGATGCACTTCAATCTTGTATCAAGCTTTGTTGTGATAATTTGTCATCATCCATTGTCACAATTCGATGTGGTAAACAAGATACTTTGTTTCAAATCACTAATTAGCAAGCCAAAACAAGGGTAATATAGCTACCCTCAAATTTCATCATTACTTAGTAAGCATTTAGGTGATTTAGTGTTTTATATAACAATGTGGTTTTCTAGGATGTGGTTCCTAATAGTGTACTACAGATATCGTTGGGGGCTTCATTTGACACATTATGGATATATCTTTTTTCATGAATGTTTTATTTTATATACTTTAGCTTGCATATGCACATAGTGTCACATGACTGCTAAAGTGGGGGCTAAATGTAGCATCATAAATTGTACACCCTTAATTGGGTAGCATGATTTCACACTTAGGTTAGCACCCACCTTAGTGTGTTGCATTTTGTATTTTAAATTCTCTTTAATAATTTAATTAATTGATTTAATTAAATCTAAAGTCCTCTCTTATCACTCCACACATCATAAAATTGGACCCTTAATCCTAAGTGCGCCCTTTTTATTTTATCTTTTTTAATCAATTAATTCATCAAAACCCTAATTAGGTCCTATTTCAACCTTCAAGGTCCAATTTTGCGTATCTAAACACCTTAAATCATTGCACCAACTAGGGGATCACCTTATAATCAAGATACCTTGCAAACCTAAAAATTTGGAAAACATTTGGCCGAACTAATGTGACTCACATCGATTCTAGGTTTTTCTCCCCAAATTTCAGGATCATGTTTTGGCGGTATTATAATGTTTAAATCCATCTTTGTGCAAAAATATATCAATTCTAGGTTGGCCTATGATCAAAAACAAAGATAGGATCTCATATATAAAGCCTTTCCTTTCCTCATTTGAAGGATCCATTTGTTGGCATTGTGTTGTCATTGATGTCAACCGGTATAGGATGGCAACCGATATGGGAGATGTATGTGCAGTACTATCATTGATGCATACCAGATGTGGTGTATTTGATGTCACCTAGCTTAGAAGGTCACCAGTATGCTATTAGATGTCAATCTATAGGACTCCCACTAGATGAAGAGAAGACAGACAGTGAGTGTGCCCAAACTAGATCACATGTGCCTATTTGAAGATATGCTACTCAAATAGGGAAGCCACATTGGTGTAGTGCAGGATGCAAATGACAAGGATCCACTCCCACTAGTAAATGGAACTTATCTCCTATGATGCAAGGGATGCATCATAGTTATTTGAGATAAGATAGAAGAGTTAAAGGCAGGTGATTAAAAACTCACACCAAATCTATTGGTGAATCACAAAGATGCCTCAAGTGCATGAAATAAAAGATATGCACTGAACTGACAGAGAAGGCATGATGGGTTACTGGGATAGATGAAGAGTGAGGGGTTTGTCACTTAGACAAATGAGTCTCCCACCTTGACAAACCGGTTAAGAGAAGAACCGATCAAATAATGAAGAACGAAAATGTTTGACCAGTTGCAAACAGAGAGTGCAACCAGACTGAAGATGGAGAAAGGCATTGTTGCAGATGCAAATAGATGAAGTTTGATGTCATCGATGTGCATGGTATCTTAGCATTTTACATGCAGAAGATACTACCAATATAGAGGACAACCGATAAGGTGACAAAGTACAAATGCAAAAGGCTCTCACCTATTGAAGATGTGCATGAGGTAGGTTGGCAAGTGTGTTTATTGGTTTATGTGCTCCACTAGAAGAGAAGAAAGGTGCAACATTGAAGATAGACCGGTTAGGGTATAACAGGCAGGGTTTGTGAACCAATAGAAGAATCCAGTTTTGTGGTTGGTAGGTGATCTTGTCTGAACTGACATAGAGGTCTAGCTGAGGTGGGTACTCATAGTAATGCCATGTGGAGTTGAACTGGCAAGCATGCATGCATAAACCAATTTGTTGTGTCGGTGAAGTTTCTCTTGGAGAGGTAGGTGGTGGTAGGTCAACATTTATGTCGACTGCATGATTCATGGGATGTGCAGCAGAGATTTATGACTTGATGAAGAATGAAGATCTATGTGATGCTACAACCAAGGAAGGATGGAAGGCAGTTAAGGGATCATTCAATAGGATTGATAGAAGTATGTCAAGGAACAGAGTCATGGTTTCTAAACTTAGCAAACATGTATTCAAAGCCATGAGATTGGCAGAGTTTGATTGACTTTTTGCAAGTGGTTGATATCTGGAAGGACATCTGATTGGATCTAGTTTTCCTCGAAGTCGATGAAGAAACCCTAACCACTTGAAGTTTGAATTGGTTGTTGGTGGGATGACTTTTTATAACTACACAAGTCAAAATCGATGAAAGGGTGTTGTTGGATGATACTTCCAGTTGAAACAAAAGTGTGCTAATAAAGAGATGATCTAACTATGAATATGAAGCAACTGAGCATTTGAAGGTAAAATGGTGGAAGGGTTTAGCAGAGGTTTAACTGGTAAACTACATAAGTGCATCAATGAATTCAACCGGTAGTGGTAGAACTAGCAAGAAGGTAGCTAAGAGTGAAGTGGTGGAGAGTGAGTGTCAAAAGAGAGCCAGTAAACCAAAAGAAGAGTATAAGGAGAAGAGACGGAGAGAACAAGGAACTGATAACTAGTTGTAGAGGTAAACAATCGGTAGAGTTCAAACCTGTAAGGAAGCAACAGTAAAAGAAGGGGAGCAGAGAGAGTAATAGGGGAGATCTAGCACGACAGAGTTTGAGTAGAAGAAGATCAAATTAGAGAGAAGAGAACCAGTAAGGCAGAGGAGAAGCAATACTGGAAAGGTGAAGCATATTCAATGGTTGCAAGACTTACTTGTAATAGGACAATTACTATTACATTTGAAATTAATTATAGATCACTAAGTTGGAGCTCAGTAAAGGGGTTGGTGCTCCTTGGGTTGGTGCCCTAAATCAGGGGTTGGTGCTCCTTGGTTTGGTGCTCCTTGGGTTGGTTCCCTAAACATTATAATTATATTTTCATTGTGAGGTTGGATTGGGGCAGTAGACTCCAACAACATTTCTCACCAAGGTTTTTCCCATCTTGGGTTTTCCTCATATATACATGTGTTATGTGTGGTTGTTTTGTGTGGTTGCATTGTATAATCACTCTCTATCCTACTGGTAGGTTAACTTAGCTTTAGATTGTTAACTAGTAATCATTCTTAGTGTTAAAAGAGTAAGAAGTGGAAACCATTAATTCACCCCCCCCCCCCCAGTGGCATCTTATGTCCAACACCATTCTCTAGAAATTGAAGGAACCTCTTATGAAGTGAGAGTACAAGTTATGTGAAGACTTCAATTAGGAAATCAAGAATTCATCAAGTCTACATCAACCATATTCATCGTCGATTGAAGCTTTGAAGATATTGAAGAATAATAGGAGATCAGACATTGTTGATTGGCTTGTACCTCTACCTTAGGGTTTGGTATGGTTTCATATATTTATATGAGTTTCACAACACTTTATTTTAGATCTACATTGTTGCTTTTATATCCATTATTTCATTTAATATTTTAATCACTCATTTACATCATGTTAATTTAGGGTTTATACTCAAAGAATAGGGTAGAACACTCTAATTTTTGCATTTTAGCTCATTTAGGATCTTATAAGGACATAAGATTCTAGAACACACACTTTTCAATACATTATTGGATATTTTTCGAGGTGTAAATCACCCAAACAATGGGTTTGACTAAGGCAAAACCCTATATAGCCACCCAAACACCATTTTCCAAGTTGCAGGTTTAGGTACATGATGAGGAGGCAATAGACCGGAAGGAGGTAACCTTGAACCCGCCAATCTCTAAGGCGTACAAACTCAACCGATAATCCCTAATTCCAAATATCCTTACACAAAACCAAGCCAAGAAATGGTTCAATAACACCAAACAACACCTTGGAAAACCCAAAGGCTCCACCATGTCAACTTAGAGAAAACTAACACTTCTCAAGTTCTTGTGTGACTACCCACATCTTTGCATACAATGAGTGGGCTACTACTAGGCTTAAGGGTTTGAATGGACCACTTGACCTATTCAATACAATGACCCTTGGAGGGGTGTTTTCACATCATCTTAACACCAATGAAACCTGATTTCATGGTTTAGGTCCACCGAAACATCAATTTTGACTCACTCATCCACAAACTGAACCGGCTACTATTAGGCCTCCATTTGAAGGAATCGGGTGATAAATTTTGGCACCCTAAGGATCTAAGAAAACAAATTATATTTTCAAATACCCTTTTGGGGATTCTCAACAATATCTTAGTTTTTGATACTGGACCACCTTGTAGATATTCCAACCGATACTACACTAACAGACCTAATAAGGCTATCAGACCTATTTGACTGAGTGCCTTCCACAAACTAGTTTGGTTCTCCTAATGGGTCAACATCATTCACCATGAAATGTTATGTAAACCTCCAAAGTACTCTTCTACCACATTCAAATCCTTTTCCAATGCTCTACCACCCAATTATCATGCACTACACTCATCAAACACAATCTACCACAACAAACACACTGTCATGACCTATCTTTGTCTTGGGTAATCCAATCACAAAGTCCATACTCAAACTTTCCCATGGTCTACTTGGTATAGGAAAATTTTGATACAACTCTGCATTGGTTGATACCCCCTTTACTCTTTGATACATAGTACAACTCTCTACAAACTTTCTAATATCAGTCTGCATCTTTGGCCAAAAGTAAAATCTCCTAACTAGGTCGAAAGTCTTATTTAGCCCAAAGTGACCTCCTAAACCACCACCATGTTTCTCCTTTACTATATTATCCCTCATTGAACACTTAGGGATACATAACTGAGATCCCTTGAATAAAAGACTATTCTGCAAGGTGTAGTAAAAAAACTCTCCATGAAAAGCATTTGCAAAATCACAACATACCTTATATATTTCCTTGAAATCTTGGTCCTCTTCATACAATCCTTTGAGTTCTTCAACACCCATAGTCTACAACTGCACTTCCTGCACTGTCAACACCCTCCTACTTAGAGCATATGCAACCTTATTGGCTACCCCTTTCTTGTGCTTGATGATGAAGGTGTATGCTTGAAGAATTTCAACCCATTTCATATGCCTATCAATGAGCTTCTCTTGTCCATTCAAAAAACTAAGAGCGTGATTGTCAGTATACACAATAAACTTACTAGGAAGCAAGTAATGCCTCCACCTTTTTAGAGCTTGTACTATGGCATACAACTCTAAATCATATGAAGAATACTTCCTCTTTGCTTCATTTAGCTTTTCATTGAAAAAGGCCAGCAGTCTCCCCTACTGGCTCAATACTGCTCTTATAGCCAATCCACTTGCATCACATTCAATGGTGAAGACCTTACTAAAATCAAACAATACTAGAACTGGGTACTTGGAAACTTTCTATTTTAAACACTCAAAACTCTTATCTTCTTCTTTAGTCCACACAAACTTCACCTTACCACCACCCTTGATGGTTTCTAATATAAGTGAACAAATATCACTATAATTTCTAATGAATTTCCCATAGAATGTTGCCAAACCATGAAAACTTCTTACCTCTCTAGCTGTCTTAGGTGTAGGCTAGTTCAGAATAGCCTCTACCTTGAAAGAATCCATCTTCAATAAGCCTAAGTACACCAATTCCTGCTTCATGAAGTCACACTTTTCTAAATTTATCATCAACTTCTTCTCCTGCAGCCACTTCAAGACTATCTCCAAGTATTTCAAGTGCTCCTCCTTGCTCTTACGGAACACCAATATGTCATCAAGGTAGACTACCACAAATTTCCCTATAAAATCCTACAACATTTCATTCATTAAGCTCATAAAGGTGCTAGGGGCATTTGAAAGACCAAAAGGCATCACAAGCCACTCATACAACCCTTCATTGGTTTTGAATGTAGTGTTCCATTCATCCCCCTCTCTTATCCTTATCTAATGGTACCTACTCTTGAGGTTAATTTTAGAGAAAAAGGTAGCTCCCCCTAAATAATCCATTAGGTCCCCTATCCGTGGAATAGGAAACCTATATCTGATGGTTATCCTATTGATAGCCCTAGAATTAGTACAAAGCCTCCATTTCCCATTCTTCTTTGGGGCTAAAATAGTAGGTACCGCATGTGGGTTAAGTCTCTTCCTCACCAACCCTTTATCTAGGAGCTCTTGAATTTTCCTAGCTATCTCTTCATTCTGCTGTGGGGTCATTGTTGGTATTATGGATGACTTCGTCATGTGTTACATTGGTTTTTCCATTGATGTCAACACTTATATTCTTGGAGGTCTATATTATGTTAACTAGTATGGTTAGTGACTTATGCACAGTCACCAGTATGTGTTCACTGATAGCGATGATAACTTGGAGATCATTTGGTTATGTAGAAGACATGGATTGGAAGTTTGGTTTTGGTGTTTTTCTTATTGGTCTAATCAAGTTGATAGATTTGACTTTACCAGAAAATAGGTCTAGGTTATGGACTAGTACATGTTATCTATTTCAGATCAGCATGACACATTTTGGAAATGGTTTAGTGATTGGATAATGTGGTAAATGTATTGAGCTGACATGTTGTATCACATCAAGACTTATTTTGTAATTGATTTTAATTGTAATATCTTTGTTGAGATGACATATACATTTGTTTTTAGTTTTTGTATAAATGATTGTAAGATCTTATTGAAGATCGGGATATAGGATGGTATGAGTGTGTTTGAATATTGAAAAGCAAAAATAAGCAGATCCTTGTGCGAATCACATAGACATTATTTTAAGGTTGAAGGAAGGTTATGAAGGTGTTTTGACACTTATATTTAGAGCTTAAACTGGTACTAAATCCAGCATTGCAGATGCTATTTTGAGCAGTACATTATCATTGGATTTAACCATCCAATTGTAGTCAGTGTGACTCCTATTTTGCAATTGAGCAATGAGCTCTAGGATGTTGGCCTTTTTGCATGTGCAAACCCCATTTGTATACACTTACTATCTATAGTAGTATCATCTGATTGTGGGTAAGGTTTCCCACTGTGGTTTTTCCCTTACCGAGTTTCCACGTCAAAATCTTTGTGTCATGTGTTGTGGATGTTGTTTCTCTTTCTTTTTTATGCATTAAGTTAAACTGGCACTGCTATAACTATTAATCTATTTTATCAGCACTTAAGTTAGGTTTACCTGCATTAAAGTTTAAGTTGAAATAATTTTCATTTGGTTTATAATTTATTTACAACCAGTTCACAACTGGTTCACCCCCCCCCTCAGTTGTCCTTTTTGGGTCCTAACAATTGGTATCATAGCTAAGTCCTATTTTTTCAGAAGCCTAACAGTTTGAGGAGAACCTATGACAACAAATATTTTTAGGAAGGATATTCTAAAACTTTGTGGAACTAACTATGGTATATGGAAGATCAAAATAGAAACACATTTGAACTACATTGGAAGAGATATATGGGATGTTACAAAGAATGGCTATTTTGTTCCTATTTCGTATCAACCTCATCCACCAACATTGGCTAAGGAATTGGACAATGATTGCAAAGCAAGAGAAGCACTTTTGAGTGCATTATCAGATTAGAAAATCATGGGATTATCAAACCGGTCTACTGCTAAAGCTATTTGGGATAAACCGGAAACACTGAATGAAGGAGATACCACTGTCAAAATTGGAAAATTGGAATGTTACTGGGTCAGGTATGAAAACTTAAAAATGGAAGAAGATGAAAGAATTTATGCATTTATGGAAAGAGTTAATGAAATTGTTTTAGGAATAAAATGGTGTGGAGGATCCTTAAGTGAAGATGAAATTATGTCTAAAGTTTTAAGAGCATTACCATTGGCTTACAAAATGAAAGTGACTGCTATTAATGAGTTGAGAACAATGCCTAATACTTCAGTTTCCTGAGATACTTTGATTGGAAAACTTTTTGCATTTGAGTTTGAATAGTTTGGTCATAAAATTGATTTATTTTTCAAAGCATCAATCAACATCAGTCTCATCATCATCTGACAAAACTGATTGGAAAGAACTTTATGCAAAAGAACTTGAAGAACATGAAGCACTATTTGCAAGGAAGATTCCTAAAGGTCCAGTAGGAAGTAAGTATGAAGGTAAAGCACCTTTCAAATGTTTTAATTGCAGTAAAGCTAGTCATATAGCTTCTATATGTCCTGATAGACATGCAAGACTAAGGGAGGAAGCAAAAATATCATATAAGCCTAACCCTGAATATCAGAGATACAGATTCAAGAAAAACATTGATAAGTCATGTTACTATGCAGATGAAGGTGTTATAGATGATTCAAATGAAGATCTAGCAGATAGCGGATGGGCTTTTGTTGCAATAAAAGAAGATGAACTGACACCTATTGTCAGACTGATAGAGCAGGCACTAGCAACAAAAATTGAAGAAAAGGATGAATGGATAATAGATAGTGGATGCTCACATCATATGACTAGTGATAAAAGAAAATTCTTATCATTTCAAGAAATTCGTGGAGGTCTAGTAAGGTCTGGAGATGATAAAGCTTGTTTATTCAAAGGAAAAGGTACTATATCTTTGGATGGTAAGCACAATACTAGCTGTTTATTATGTAGAAGGTTTAAAGTATAATCTTTTGAGTGTTGGTCAGTTAGTCGAAAAAGGATTTCAGTTACAGTTCAAGAATGGAAAATGCAAAATCATAAACATAATTGGATTGCAGATTGCAACTGGTAATCAGACTAAAGGTAATATATTTCACTTGAGTACTAGTGATAAGACATGTTTGATTGCACACATAGATGAAAGTTGGTTATGGCATAGGAGACTCTGTGATGTGAATTTTGATTGGATTATAAGTATCAACTCAACTAAGGTAGTAAGGGATTTACCTAAGGTTGTGAAACATCATAATCTGGTATGTAAGGAATGTCAAATGGGAAAGCAAGTTAGAACAACATTTAAAAGCATTACTAAGAAATCCAATAATATTCTTGATTTAATTCATAATGATTTATGTGGTCCAAGAAGAACAAGAAGTCTACAAGGTGATAGATACTTTATGCTAATAATTGATGATTATTCTAGAATGTGTTGGGTTACTTTTCTCGGGGAGAAATCAAAAGCTTTTGGAAGATTCAAAATATACAAGGCAATGGTAGAAAATAAAACCAACAAGAAAATAAAATGTTTAAGATCAGATCATGAAGGAGAATTTACATCTAGAGAATTTAATGCATTCTATGAAGTGAATGGAATCAAAAGACAACTATCAGCACCCCGAACACCCCAATAGAATGGAGTTGTGGAAAGGAAGAACATAACTATTCTAGATGCAGCAAGAAGCATGTTAATGGAAGCAAATCTACCTCATGTTTACTAGAGAGAAGTGGTGAATACAACAATTTATACTTTCATCAGAGTTCACATCAAAAGTGAAACCGGTAAGACCCCTTATGAACTATGGTTTGGTCATATTCCTACTCTTAAATACTTCAGAATATTTGGAAGGAAATGTTATATTAGAAGAGATGAGTATATTGGCAAATTTGATCCTAGAAGTGATGAAGGAATATTTCTTGGTTATTCATCTAAAAGCAAGGCATATAGATGTTATAATAAAAGATTACAGAAAATCATTGAGAGTACTAATGTGAAGATAGATGAACATTTTAGAGGAGATTCAAGATCTATTGAACTGGCAGTTGAAATCATTATAAATAAACTGACACAGATTGCACTAGTACAGAGTGAAGATCTAGTCACACCGACATCATCAGAAAACTCTATAGTGATTGAAGAATAGTAGCCTGTGAATGTTAATCAAAATAAACCTAGGTATGTAAGATTAAATCATTTAGAGAATACGATAATTGGAAACAAAAATCAAGGTGTTATGACTAGAAGAATATTGGAAAATGAAGAGGTATGTTTAATTTCTGAAGTTGAACCAACATATGTTATTGAAGCATGCCAGGATAAACATTGGATAAAAGCAATGGAAGAAGAATTAGAACAAATTGAAAACAATAATACATGGACATTAGTTCCCCAACCTAAAGACAAAAATGTAATTGGAACTAAATGAGTATATAGAAATAAACTTAATGAGGATGATGAAGTAATTAGGAACAAAGCAATATTAGTTTGTAAAGGTTATTCATAGAAAGAAGGAATTGATTATAATGAAAACTTTGCACCAATAGCCAAAATTGAGGCAGTTAGACTATTTCTTCCATTTGTAGCTCATAAGAACTATAAATTTTATCAAATGGATGTAAAATTTTCATTTTTGAATGGAGATCTTGAGGAGGAAGTTTACATTGAACAACCTGATGGATTTTCTTTGATAGATAATAAGGATATGGTTTGTAGGTTAAGGAAAGCTTTATATGGATTGAAGAAATCTCCCAGAGCTTGGTATGCTAGATTGGATAAATATCTTTTGAAGCTTCATTACACAAAAGGTAATGTTGACAACAATTTGTATTACAAAGTTACAAATGATGATATTTTGGTTATTGAAGTATTTGTGGATGATATCATTTTTGGAGGTGTAGATGGATTATGTAAGGACTTTGCTAACCAGATGCAAAAAGAATTTGAAATGTCTATGATTGGAGAGATAAAAAAAATTCTAGGTTTGCATATTTCACAAACAGATAAAAGTATACTCATATGTCAAACAAAGTACTTGAAGGAACTCTTGAAGAAATTTGGTATGGAAAACTCCAAACTAGCAAGTACTCCTATGACTACAACTGATAAATTGACATTGAAGGATGATTCAGCTCCTATTAATCCGACAAGGTACAAATCTATGATTGGAGGTTTACTGTATTTGACACAAACTAGACCTGATGTAATGAATGTAGTATGCATTGTATCTATATTTCAAAGCAATCCTAAAGAAAATCATGAATCAATAGTTAAAATTATTTTTTGGTACCTACAAGGCATAGCAAATTTTGGTTTATAGTATCCTAAAGATGAAAATTTTAATTTATGTGCATACACCGATGCAAATTGGGCAGGAGATGTAGATGATAGAAAGAGTACCACTGGTGGTGCATTCTTTCTTGGCATAGGATTTATTTCATGGATCAGTAAGAAGAAGACTTGTACATCATTATCAATGGAAGAATCAAAATATGTTGCAGCAACAACTAATTTGTACTCAGGCATTATGGATCAAGAAAATGTTGAAGGATATAAAGGTAAAACACAAAGAACCAATAATTATCTAGTGATAATTTTGTTGGTATTTTGGTATGGTTTTTTCATTGATGTCAACACCTACTAAACACTTATCAACTCTGGCACTTTGGAGAATCAACAACATTCACTGGCAAGCAAGTGACTTATGCACAGTCACCAGTATCTGGTACACTGGTAGGATATAATGTTCACCGACACTTGGAATAGCATGGAAAACACTTGGTTATGTCGAAGACATCATTTGGACACTTTGTCTTGGAGTTTTGGTCATTGGCATATTTCGTATTTGCATATTTCGTATTTGCATATTTGTTATTACTGGCAAATAGGTCTAGGATATACACTGGCAGGTTTATCTTTTCCAGATCAGCACGACACACTATGGAGATGTCTTATTATTGTTGTAAATGCATCAAGCTAACATGTTGAATCAGTTATTGCATCAGATATTTTTTTATTTGTAAATTGATTTTATTGTAATATCCTTTAGAGCCGACCTACTAAAATTGGTCCTAGGTTATGATATAAATATAAGATCTTATTTGTAAGATCAAATGTGGAATGCAAAAAAGAATTGTGTGAAGGTATATGTGAGAATAAGCAGAGCTATACATGCAAACATCATTTGAAGGTTGAAGGAGGGTTTTTGTGAAGACAATCAGAACTACACCAGTACTAAATCCAGCATAGAAAGATGCTAATTTGAGCAGTACATCCTTATTGGATTTAACCATCCAATTGTAGTCAGTGTGACTCCTATTTGTGTTTGAGCAGTGAGCTCTAGGTGCTTGGCCTTTCTGCATGTGTAGACCCCATTTGTATACACATACTATCTATAGTAGTATCATCTGATTGTGGGTAAGGTTTCCCACCATGATTTTTCCCCTTACAGGGTTTCCACGTACAAATATTGGTGTTATGTGTTGTGGATGACTTTGTCTTTTTGTTTCATGCATTAATGTTTATCGGTATTATAATTAACTGATAAAACTATCTACCGACATAAAAGACTAGTTTACCAGTATTAATCATTAAAGTTGGTAAAATTGTTTTTGGTTTGAATTTGTTAGACAAGTGATTCACCCCCCCCCTCTCAGTTGTCTCTGGGACCTAACAATTGGTATCCAAGCCTAGTCCTCTTTTTGTAGAAGTTTAACAGCTTGAGGAGATCCAATGTCTACTAACTATTTCAGGAAGGACAGTCCTAAACTTGATGAAACTAACTATCACATATGGAAGATCAGAATGGAGACACATCTGAATTGCATTGGAAAAAACATCTGGGATGTTACAAAGAATGGCTATAAAACTCCTACAACCAGTAAGCCTAATCCACCAAACTTGGCTAAAGATGAAGAAAATGATTGCAAAGCAAGAGAAGAACTTTTGACCACATTAACATATCAGCAAATCATGGGATTATTAGATAGCTCAACTACTAAAGCTATTTGGGATCATTTGGAAACACAAAACTTGAAATCTTCCAGGTCAGGTATGAAAATCTAAAAATGGAAGAAGATGAAAGGATTTCTGCTTTTATGGAAAGAGTAAATGAAATTGTTTTGGGTATTAAATGTTGTGGAGGAACCTTAAGTGAAGATGAAATTGTTTCAAAAGTTTAAAGAGGATTGCCATTGACATATAAAATGAATGTTACTGCTATAAATGAGTTAAGAATAATGCCTAATACATTAGTAACTAGGGATACATTGATTGGAAAACTTTCAGCTTTTGAAATTGAGGAATTTGGTCCTGTTGCTACTATAAAGATAGATTTAGCTTTTAAGGCATCAACATCATCTACACCATCATTTGACAAGTCTGATTCGAAAGCCTTTTATGCAAGAGAACTTGAGGAAAGCAAGAGAGAAAATGAAGAACTTGAAGAACTTGAAGCACTATTTGTAAGGAAAATGCCTAAAGGTCCAGTTGGAAGTAAGTATGAAGGTAAAGCACCCTTTAAATGCTTTAACTATCATAAGATTGGTCATATGGCTTCTAGATGCCTTGATAGACATGCTAGACTAAGAGAAGAAGCTAGGAGAACATACAAGCCTAAACCTGAATATCAAAGATACAGATTTAAGAAGAATAAAGATAAATCTTGTTATCTTGTTGATGAAGGAGTGACTAATGATTCTGATGAAGATCCAATAGACAATGGATGGGTTTTTGTTGCTATAATAGAAGATCAACCGACACCTACTGTTCAACCGGTAGAGCAGGCCCTGGTAGCTAAAATTGAAGTTGAGGATGAGTGGATCATTGATTTAGGATGCTCACATCATATGACTGGTGATAAAAGTAAATTCTTGAACTTTCAGGAATATAATGGAGGCTTAGTAAGATTTGAAGATGATAAAGCTTGTTTGATCAAAGGTAAAGGTACAATATCTCTTGATGGTAAGCATAATACTGACAATGTTTACTATGTTGAAGGTTTATAGCATAATCTTTTGAGTGTTGGTCAATTAGTTGAGAAAGGATTTCAGTTACAATTCAAAAATGGAAAATGCAAAATCATGAATAGAACTGGTTTGGAAATTGCAACCGATAATCAAAATAGAGGTAATATCTTTCAATTGAATAACAGTGAAAAGATATGCTTGATTGTACATATTGATGAAAGTTGGCTATGGCATAAGAGACTTTGTCATGTAAATTTTGATTGCATGGTAAAAATTAGTACTACTAAGGCAGTTAGAGATTTACCTAAAATTGTCAAATCTCACAATACAGTATGTAAGGAATGTCAATTTGGAAAACAAGTTAGAGCTACTTTTAAAAGTATTCCAGAAAAATCAAATAATGCTCTTGACTTAATTCATACTGATTTATGTGGTCCAGATAGAACTAAAAGTTTGCAAGGTGATAGATATTTCATGTTAATCATTGATGACTACTCTAGAATGTGTTGGGTTACTTTTCTCAGAGAAAAATTAGAAGCACTTGGAAAGTTCAAGCTATTCAAAGCAATGGTAGAGAATGAAACTAGTAAGAAAATCAAATGTCTGAGATCAGATCAAGGAGGATAATTTACATCTAAGGAATTTAATGCATTATGTGAAGTGAATGGAATAAGAAGACAACTATTAGCACCCTGAACACCACAACAGAATGGAGTCGTTGAGAGGAAAAACATAACTATCTTGGATGCAGCTAGAAGTTATATTATCAGAAGCAAATCTACCACATGTGTATTGGAAAGAGGTAGTAAGCACAGCGGTCTATACTTTCAACAAAGTTCACATCAAAGGAGAAATCGGTAAGACCCCTCATGAACTATGGTTTGGTATTACTCCTACTCTTAAATATTTTCAGAATATTTGGAAGTAAATGTTGTATTAGAAGGGATGAGTATATTGGCAAATTTGATCCTAGAAGTGATGAAGGAATATTTCTTCATTATTCATCTAAGAGCAAGGCATATAGATGTTTTAACAAGAGATTGCAGAAAATTGTTGAGAGTACAAATGTGAAGATTGATGAACAATTCAGAGGAACTTCAAGGTATATAGACTCTGAATCGGCAACAGAGATTCTAATAAATTAACCTACATTGAACCCATTGGTATAGAATGAAGATCCAATTACACCTGTATCATTTGAAAATTCCATAGTAACTAAGGAACATCAACAAATGAAGACACCCTGGTATGTAAGACTGAATCACTCTAAAGATCAGATAATTGGGAACAAGAATAAAGGAGTTATGACAAGAGGAAGAATGGAAAATGAAGAGGTATGTCTTATTTCTCAAACTGAACCATCATCGATTAATGAGGCATGTGAAGATAAACATTGGATTAAAGGTATGGAAGAGGAACTAGAACAAATTGAGAAAAATAACAAAGGGACATTAGTTTCTCGGCCTAAAGGAAAAAATGTGATTGGAACAAATTGGGTATTCAGAAACAAACTTAATGAAGATGGTAAGGTAATCAAGAATAAAGAAAGACTAGTGTGTAAGGGATATTCTTAGAAAGAAGGAATTGATTATAATGAAACCTTTGCACCGGTAGCTAGAATTGAGGTAGTCAGATTAATTTTGGCTTTTGAAGCACACAAGAACTACAAAGTATATCAAATGGATATTAAATGTGCATTTCTAAATGGAGATCTTGATGAAGAAATTTACATTGAACAACCTAATGGATTTTCTTTAATAGATAACAAAGATATGGTTTGTAGGTTAAGGAAACCTTTGTATGGGTTGAAACAAGCTCCAAGAGCTTGGTATGCAAGATTGGATAAGTATATTTTGAAGATTGGTTTTTCTAAAGGTAATGCTGACAACAACTTATATTATAAAGTGACAAATGATGACATCTTGGTTATAGAAGTTTTTGTTGATGATATAATCTTTGGAGGAGAAGATGGATTATGTAAAGATTTTTCTATTGAAATGCAGCAAGAATTTGAAATGTCTATGACTGGAGAAATAAAATTCTTTTTAGGATTGTAGATTTCACAGACTAATAAAGGTATATTCTTGAGTCAATCCAAGTACTTGAAGGAGATATTAAAGAAATTTGGGATGGATAACTCTAAACTGGTAAGCACACCTAAGACTACAAATGAGAAATTATCACTAAGGGATGAATCTACACCTGTTAATCTGACTAGGTACAAATCTATGATAGGAGGTTTACTGTATTTGACACAAACAAGACCTGATATCATGAATGCAGTATGTATTGTTTCAAGATTTCAAAGTAATCTTAGAGAAAATCATGAATCAACAGTAAAAATGATTTTCTGGTTCTTGCAAGGCACTACAAATCTTGGATTATGGTATCCTAGAGATGAAAACTTTGAATTATGTGCATACACAGATGCAAATTGGGCAGGAGATGTGGATGATAGAAAAAGCACCACCGGTGGAGCATTTTTTTCTTGGAAGTAGATTAATTTCTTGATTGAGTAAGAAACAAAGTTGTACATCTTTATCAACAGCTAAATCAGAACATGTTGCAGCAACAACCAACTGTACATAGGTACTATGGCTTAAGCAAATGTTGAAGGATATAAAGGTAAAATGCAAGGAACCTATTACTATAATGTTAAAGTATGACTCCACAAGCATTGATTATTCAAAAAAATTGAAATAATGTCCTGAAAAAATCTCTAAAAATAAAAAAATATCCTGAAAAAATCCAAAAAAATCAAATAATGTCCTGAAATAATCCAAAAAAATCAAATAATGTCCTGAAATAATCCAAAAAAATCAAATAATGTCCTCAAATAATCCAAAAAATCAAATAATGTCTTTAAAAAAAATCACAAAAATCATATAATGTCCTAAAAAAATCCCTAAAAATCAAATAATGTCCTAAAAAAATCCCTAAAAAGTCAAATAAAGTCCTGAAAAAAAATTAAAAAAAATTTGCAAAAACTCAAAATTCCTACAAAGTGAAAAACATCAAAATCCAAAAACAATTTCTTTGGCATTTTGCATTTTGTCAATAAATATCCCCTTTGTGCATAGACAGATTGCTGAGCATATATCCAACGACAATCAATCCAACACTGCATTTTACTGAAATCACGGATTCACAGATGAACTTTTTCAATCAAACCAGACATTCAAACTGATTAAAATTGTCATATCAATCAATCAACATCACTATCGTTTGTCCTTGTCACTACTATCATGGGTCTTATACATGGTGTGGTATACTCGAAACCAGACTACGTCTTGTCTTAGACGGGGTACCACATGTCCTAAAACCAGACAACATGATCATCCTATCAACACTTTCAACTTTTGACAATGAAGACCAAGATGTTTGTTTGACTTGCTGGAATTAGTGAGTCTTATCATTTACTGATTTATCTTTGGCTTTGATCTTGTTCCTATGTTGCTTGAGGATGTCACTGAATGATTTAGAGTGACTGGGATGGTTCATGGTCCCTTTTTCTTTTCTTTGTTGTGTTTGCTGTTTGTGGAATGTTTGTCACAAACTGGGGCAACTATATCATTGGGTGTCTATGATAAGTACGTTCGCTTTGTGAATGCCGCACATACCTCGACCCTTGATGTATGCACCCTAGGATGCTTCACTCATTCCTTGTGTGTGATGTGTCTATCTTTTCCAAAAAGGGTTGCATTCCAGCTCTGGCCTTCAATGCCATGATGCTCTGCATCCGCTTTGCTACAATAAATAAAGGTTCTCACCTACTCATGTGCATTTGTGAAAGAAGTTTTCCTTCATCTCTAACTATCCTCTGTCTAATTTATGCTTACTAACATTTCTTCCGTCAGTCTTGGTAGTGATGACAAATCGATCGCAAGATGATAAGATTGATAAGAGGACAAAATCCTAATTCCATCATCGATTAGGATTGACGATGTCAAAATATGCCAAATGAGCATGCATATTGATGCGACAAGATAAGATCAACCAAAACCATGACTGAAAATTGTTATCAACAAGACCTAATTCAAAAGTGAGACAACTGAAGAATGCAGAAGAAGGACTCGATGCTCACAAATGATAAAGACCAAGTGTGAATCATAGGAGAAATGTTAATGTGACGCAAAACCCCTAAAATAAGGCAATGCATCAATGTTAAAGTATGACTCCGCAAGCGTTGACCATTTTTAGACATCTACATTTTGCCCCTCTTTAAGACAATGCAATTTTAAGCGTTGTTTCAAAGAACAATAATGAAAATGCCCTAGATAATGACAATGACATATGCATGCCCCCTTGAGGAATTGGCCAGAAACATCCAGAAAAGAGGCCAATTGATTGATAAGAATGATAGAAAATGATAGGAGCAAATAGACTGAAAATCGGGGATCGAATGCACGAATGACAAGCAATTGAAGGTGCAAAAGACCATGACCAACATAAGATGGAGAGAGTGCACATCCATCTATGCACTGACAAAGATCTATAAATGAGACAAAGAGAGTGAAAAGAGCTCATTTGCACTAGTCAAAGAGGAGAATTTGTTGCTCTGGAAAAGGACACTTGCAGAAAGATGGCGAACATTCTAATGGAAAATCACCTCGGAGAACATGTACGCACCTACAGACGACCGAATGATGTGGGAGTAGCGGTATGTGTCTCAAAAACCCATATTGTCAATTTTATGAATTTGACTTGTTGGCAGGACATTGCGGGGCCCACAGAGAATGCAAAAAGTGACTTTTGCGCTTGTGTGAGCACATCCTATGCTTGTGTAGGGTATCCTACACTTGTGTAGGGTACACAAGTGCAACTTGTTGCTACACAGGTGTAGGACTTAGCACATAGGCGCAACTGTGCATTGGGAACCATAATTTGGCCAAAAACAGCATGCGAATGATCCCGAAAAGGGGGATAAGAATAGGATAGGTCAAAATAGATAAAGAACACCCTGATTTTGAGATGAAACAAGGAAATGCAACCCGTAGGAGAAAACCCTAAAACTGACAAAATGTGCCCCAATTGTGATGCAGAGTTGATAGTATCCCCTGATTACACGGGAGAACCATCCTGACTGCTTCATGTTATGACATAGACTCAGGACCACGGACAGAGATACACTAGCAGGACTTGGAATATACTATATCACATTCATGCTCAAGATTAGAGAAAACACAAGACTACTTACTGCATTGGTAGAGCGATGGCATCTGAAGACTTCCTCTTTCCATCTGGCGACTGGAGAGGTGACGGTGACACTAGAGGATGTATGGCGTATCCTCCACATTCCGATTCATGGAGAGATGATAGAGTATGAACCAGTGACAGGGAGAGACACATTGTGTAGATTATTTGAGTACGTCATAGATGATCTGGATATCGTAGAGAGGGAGATTGGCTGGGAGACCATGGCATTAGAGTACGATCGGTGATATGTGGTGATAGCAGTGGTGATAGCATGCCTATTAGCAGGGGACAGACAAGGACATGGATTCCCTATTGGATGGGGAAGAGTGCTAGAGCGGATGGCAATAGAGGGTACTGTGTATGCATGGGGACCATGTGTACTAGCTATGCTATATTTTTAGTTGCATCAGATAGCATATTAGGGAGTTCAGACTTTGAGCTGTGGGGTTACACTGTTACAGGAATGGGCATTTGAGCACATAGCCATATGTCAACCGATTGTAGAGAGATAGGTATTACCACATCAACCATATGTGTACTGTTATGGGGGAGCACTGAGACAGGGTCCTTTTGGATACATATTGTATTGGCGACATGAGCTAGACAAATTGAGAGAGCTCACATGGAGGCCATATCTTGATTGCCCTGGATGGTCAGATGATAGTGATGAGCTACCGTATTGCAGATAGGAGAGATACCTGATTGGGTGACCAGTGAATTGTCAGAGAGTGATTGAGATGTACCTGCTAGAGAGAGTCAAACAATAGTTTGGAGAGAGGCAGGATGTACCTAGAGGGATTGCACACTTTGTCTGATCTCACAAAGAGACGAGTCGGTGGGGGAGGATGATTCAGCCACACATAGCATATGCCAACTTCACATAGCTACAATAGAGATAGTGGGATTGGAGATCAGATGTGGAGGACACCAGGATGATAGAGGAGTATAAGCGATGGTTTGCACGATGACAACCTGTGCCATTGACAGATCCTGATATTCCAGTAGTGAGGAGACAGGAGGACTTCCCACTCGCTGGAGAGGATGAGGATAGAGATGAGGATGAGGAGGATGAGGGTGGTGATGAGGATGAGGGGGATGACAAGGATGGAGATGATGAGGATGAATATTATGAGCCAGATTCAGTTGATCAGGAGTCATTGCAGGATATACCCATAGAGCCGGAGACAACTAGGATAGAGGAGATGGAGATATGCAGGGCTACCATAGCGAGTCAGCATGATCACATTGCAACATTAGAGAGACAGAATGCTATCTTGAGGATAGAGAAGGAGTAGTTCAGAGTGGAGATAGCCAGACTTACAGCGGCTTGAGATGCAACAATAACCCAGGCACAACAAAAAGGACAGAGAGTCACTGAGTATATTGGGTCAATTAGGGATGCCAGTGCACGTGAGATGGCATAGATGTTGGTAGAGACCAGAGAGGAGATACGCCATTGGAGGACACTATATGAGAGTGCAGTTCCACCAGATCAGAGAGCAGCTTCATATCGGGCACTATCGAGGATAGAGAGCAGGTCATGTTCTCGGAGGTCATTGAGCACCATGGGGGTGAGTGGACCAATGAGACCACCATAGCCAGGACTTGGGATAGGAGGGACATCAACCTTGAGACATGATAGGGATGAGGAGGATAGAGGGAGCACCTAGTGATAGAGGCACGTGCTCCTTATGACAGATAGTGGATATTATGTAGTGTGATATTATATAGTCAGCCTACGGGCCATACTTAGGATAGGTAGTCCAATTTTGTACTCCGATATTATTTTGATATATGATATGATATGCATCAATATGATGAGATGCAACGTGTTATGACTTATGTTATTATGCACCATTGATGTACCATTGTGGAACATGTATGGATATATGTTTTTATGTGTTTTTGATGCATTTCTAATGTGAAATGGATAAAATGCTTGATGTAATGCGTGAGATAATGCAAATGTACTAAGCAATGAATGCAGGATGCAACATATGTGTGCTTTTTTTGCTTTTTTGTGGAGATCAGAGCACTAGACCAAACTAACTACCCAAACTAATAGAAGAAATGTTAGTAAGAAGAAATGAGATAGAGGACAGTTAGAGACGAAGAAAAACTTGCTTTCACTAATGCATTTTGTAGGTGAGAACCTTTATTTTAATGTAGAAAAACAGATGCAGAGCATCATGGCATTGAAGGCCAGAGCTGAAATGCAACCCTTTTTGCAAAAGATAGACACATCGCACACAAGGAATGAGTGAGGAATCCTAGGGTGCATACATCAAGGGTCGAGGTATGTGTGGCATTCACAAAGTGAACGTACTTATCATAGACACCCAATGATATAGTTGCCCCAGTTTGTAACAAACATTCCACAAACAACAATCACAACAAAGAAAAAGAAAAAGGACCATGAACCATCCTGGTCACTCTAAATCACTCAGAGACATCATCGAGCAACATAGGAACATGATCTAAAATCAATAAATGATAAGACTTGCTAATTCCAACAAGTCAAACAAACATCTTGATCTTCATTGTCAAAAGTTGAAAGTGTTGATAGGACATTCATTTTGTCTGGTTTTAGGACATGCGGTACCCTGTCTAAGACAGGACACAGTCTGGTTTTGAGTATACCACACCCTGTATAAGACCCATGATAGTGTGCCAAGGATGAATGATATTGATGTTGAGTGATTGATATGACAATTTTGATCAGTTTGAATGTCTGGTTTGATCGAAAAAGTTCATCTGTTAACGCATGATCTTAGTTAAGCATAGTGTGTGATTGCATGTCATTGGATGTATACTCAGCGATCTGTCTATGCACAAAGGAGATATTTTTGTTGTTTTGCTTGTCGAGTTTTTGACAATTTTTTTGTTCATTTTTTCAGGATCATATTTGATTTTTTTTTTATTTTTTCAGGACATTTTTCAATTTTTTTGGATTATTTCAGGACATTATTTGATTTTTAGAGATTTTTTCAGGACATTATATGATTTTCAGGGATTTTTTCAGAACATTATTTCAATTTTTTTGAATATTTCAGGACATTTTTCAATTTTTATGATTTTTTCAAGACATTTTTCAATTTTGATGATTTTTTTTTTTCAGGACATTTTTCAATTTTTATGATTTTTGCCCCTAGTGTCTAGCAAGGCAAGGAATATGATAGGTGAATAAATAGGCTTGCTGAAATGATGGTGGATAGAGGGAAGACAAAGGCCTTTTATCATGGAGACAATACAGATGCAATTTTCAAGGGCTATTGCGTGATGGGACAAGAGACTGGATATGACAATGTAAAGCAGTGACATGGCATGAGGGATATGTCAAGAGGTTTTTGAAATCATGTTTAAATTTTCCATCCTTATTACAGATCAAGATCAAGGAATGAAAAAGAGTGTATGGATAGTGATAAGATATGGATAGGATAAGCAAGAGTAAGAATGGATAGGGGACATGGACTGAAGGTCAGGATAGGATACGAGATAGTGGCAAAAAGTTGTAATAAGCTAGGAAATATGGATGAAAGGTTATAATAAGCAAATGGATAAAGACCAAAAGCTATGATAGACTAAAAGTTGCAAACAAGATGCATGATGCTCATGAATATCCTCAGCCTTGTCAAGATCAAACGTGGAAAGGGAAACTGGACATGAGGGACAATAGGATATGAAGGGTAATGACAGGGGTTTGATAGGATAATGGAACAATGAAGGACAAAAGGATATGATAGGATAAAACCTACCCCCAAGTGTGGTGTGCAAGAAGTTCATAAATTATGCATGATGCCTGTTTGCTAGGTTTTCATCACGGTACTTTCCCAAAGCACCTGTTTGCCAAGTTTTCACCAGTGGACGAATTATTTTTCTTTATTTTATTTTTTTCTTTTTTTGTCTTTTTTTTTTCACTTTTTTTTCTTTTTTGACTTTTTCAATAGAAGATGGACACAGGATAGGGGATGGAAGAAGGACTCAAGAATCTTTTTGTTTGGATAGTAGCCTTGAAAAAAATGGACCATGACCTGTAAAAGTATGCTCAAAGATGTTGGAAGGATAAGGACATGGAAAATTAGATGAAAATAAGGAAAGGATTTATGCAAAAGATTGGATCAAAGGGATCGAAGGATGGAAACTATGCATTGGATAATGGATAGGGTATTGGAAGAATTGTGCTTCACTGGATGGAAATGTTGGCAAGATTGACATTGGCACACACCTTGAGGGGTGATGGATTGATGGAGGAAAGATGTATCTCAGATTGTGAGATTTGGATGGAGGAAAGGCTATGGATTTTGGGACATAAGGGCCCAAAATGGATGAAGAAGGTGATGAAGGAAAAATAGACTTGGAAGGTTTGGATGGAGGAATAACAATTTTGTATGCCAAGTTGGATGTTTCTTTAGGCTTTTGTGCTTCAAGGAGCCACTTAGGGATCCACATGGTTTTTGATTTTTCATGCTTTTGTGGTTCCTTGGAGTGCATTTCTTGCACAAGGGATTTAGGAACCCATATAGATTTTGACTTTACTTTATTTTTCTTAGTGGGACTTTGTGGCCTTTTGGATATATTTTTGTCTTTATAGATCATATTTTTCTTTGTTTTGACATGTCGACTATATTGGACATGTTGATCCTTGAATAAATGTGGATTTCTAGACTTATGACTTTTATGCTTGGCATCCAAATTGCTTGGAGGGGGAAAGGAATGCATGGATGGATATGAATGAAATGGAGTTATTTTGGATTGATGAAATTTACTCAAGGATGTGTGCCTTTGCTAACCTTGCATAGAGAATGAAGGAATATAAGGACCTAAGATGGATGGAAAGTGTGATGGGGAAGGGATATGTTTGGATATTAAAGGGATGTTGGATTTAGTAGGGGTACTCACATCTTGAGGAATTTCATTGAGGCCATGACCCTTAATATTTTCTTTAACATGAAGGGATTCTTGCTTATGGAGGTCTACTCCTTTGCCTTTATGAATATCTTGACTTGTAGGATACTCTTTTCTTTGGGAAGAAGACACAAGTCCATTATGAGGTGGATATGATATGAAAGAAATAATGAGATCTTGAAGTGGATCGGATTGCACCAAAGTGGAAGAACCCATTATGCATGTTGAGGGTTCATGAACATCTTGCACTGACACATTAGAATCATGAGGGGGATTAGGATCATGTGGGGGACTAGGATCATGTGGGGGACTTTCAATGGGATCATCGGAAAGGATGGAAGGGATATCTTTATCTTGTTTAGGAAGTGGAATGCCAATGGGATTTGAAAGGACATTTTTTTCATGAAATGGAAGGGAATCATTTGGGATTGGATGGACTGGGATATCTTGATCTTGCTCGGGGAATGGAGTGACAATAGGACTTTGGATAGGATGGACAAGAATAGGGGAATCATCGTGAGTGTCTGGGAACATGGGGTTCTGGTCAACAATTGGATGGGATGATAAGGTTTGATCTTGATCTATTTTAAGACACGTTTCTTCATGCTCTAAATTATCCTCTTGACATGGGGTTGGACTTTGGATATGCATGGGGGATTTTGACAAGGGATCAATTTTTTGGCATGAAGGAAATGCACTTTGAACATTTGTGATGGATTCTGGCAAGGAATCAATGCTTGAACATGAGGAAGAGGGACTTTGAATGGGATCCTCTAAAATAGGTAATGGCAATAAAGTGCATGGTTGCATTGAGTTTTGTATTTCTGAAACATGACAAGGATGTGCATCATGAATTGGATTATCTTGGCAATCAATTATGGATAGCTCTTGGATAATTGCATCCTTGGGTGTATTGTTTGATGAGGACAATATAGAAGGTTCTTGTGAAACTTCTAAAGGTGTAGGGATAGATGCCACTGGAGAGTCAATTTGTTTGCGGGGAGATGAGGCATTGCTAGACATAAGTGTATTATCTTGATCTTTCTAAAAGAACTCACTTGGTAGTTTCCTTAAGATCATTGCAATAAAGCCACCTTTCTTTCGAGGTTTTGACATAGTTGTATCTAGAATTTGAACTTGTTTGGCAAGGAGTTGGTTCTGATTTGATGTCATGTTTTGATATTGGACTTGGTTCAATTGTTTTGAAATGTTTGAAACTTGGGTTGGTGTGTGCTGCAACCTTTGTTTTTGAATGTTTGGTTGTGGTTGTTGGCATTGATATTCCACCATTGGTTGAACTATTTGTTGACATTGTATAGTTGGTTGGACATATTGTTGAAATTGGACCATTGGTTGTATTGGTTGTATATGTTGAACAATTGGTTGAACCATTGGTTGTATTGGTTGTAAATTTGATTGATAGTAAACACCTTCTTGTTCTTGTTGTGGAGGCACATAATGTTGAAATTGATGTTGTCTCTTTTCTTGAAATTGTTTCATCATCTCTATTTGGGAGAGGAGAGCTGGTATGTCTGATTGTTCAAGAAGAGATCTTACATCAATTGGCTCAATCTTTGGATTTCGACCTGGAAATTTTCGAAACATTTTGGACATTTGTGATCTATTCTTCTCAATATTTTTCACTCTTTGTTCCAAAATCTCATTTTCTTGAGCTAGTTTCTCCTCTAGTTTTTGTATTTGGACATTTACATCATCATGATAAGTTTGATCCAAGTTCTGAGACATGTAGAGATTGGATTGACATGATTGATTGCTCAATTGTGATGACATGGCTTTGTAAGAAGGTTGAGACCTCATTTCAACAAACATGTCACTATGCAATGCAACTAATGGGATTGACAAATGCAACCTAAACGATGACAATGCAACTTAATGTTTTTGTTGTTTTTCAAGATTTTGACAAACTCATGAATGCAATTCTAAAAATGAGACCCTTAGGAAATTGAAATGATGTCTAGACCTCAAAGGACAAAAGGACCAAGTGACAAAAGGACAAAATGACAATGTCTCCCCTATATGCTTGGATACTAAGCTAGGTTTGAACAAATGACATTGATGACAAAAAGACAAAAGTTTGATACGGTCTAGACTTCCTAACAATAACTTAGGGTTTATCAAAGATTTGCATTACTCAAGTATGACAAAACCTAGTTTTGACACTATATGCAAAGGGACAATTACTATGCAAATGACCCTAATATGATATGATAATGACCTAAGCTTAATGAAGAGACCTAGGGTATGCAAATGTGACCTAATGTTATGAGGACAAGGATGCAAATGCAAATGTATGACAATGTCAACCTAAGGTTGAATTATGAAATGGTATTACTCTAATGCAAGAGGACACATGCAAATGGATGACCCTTATTGATATGCAAAGGAGTATGACCTAGGTGAAACCTAACCTTGGTACTTGACAATGACTTTGTAAAATCCAAACCTAAGATGAACCTAAATCTAAGTGACATGAATGTTGAGACAAGATTTTGAAAAATGTTTGACAACCATGTTTGAAGGTGTTTTGAACTTTGTTGAATGAAATCCTCTTGTGTTTAACCTTGTTTTGAATCAATTTGTCTTATTTTTGAAATGAGAGACAACTCACCTTTTGACAAGCAAAGAAGACAAGATATTTTAACTTAGACTCAAGACAATCATGCTCATTCACACGTTTCTTATGGTAGGTAAAGACAATAGGTACTTGAGAGTTAGACTTGTTATGAGATTCAAGGAGAATACATAGATGTTTGACCCCACGGGCTCCCCTCCACGACACTTACTTCTCAGGGCAGCCAAGCATCAGTCCCCATGGAAATCTCCCCATGGAAAACTTAGTATCTCTTCCAAGTATCCGAACTCCTCCTTCTCAAGCAACTAGAAGGATTTTTGGCCTCTAAATACAAGGTGTTTAGTAAGGATTTCTGTTAAGCGTTACTCCTTGGTGTCACGCAAGTATGATTGAGACATAGGCCCACCAAGATACCAAACAAATTTAGTCATGCAAGCATGATTTAGACCATGAGGCCCTACTTAGATGTTGATATGAGAAAGAGTCCAAGGGTCATCACATCCCAAGTAACTACAATTCCCACGTAACCCTTCCTTCAAAGCTTTCACCCATCAGGTATTTATTTATAGTGAGTTAGAATGCCAAGGTACTCTAGCTATGCTCACTTTCGGTCATTCCCTTCTCACAATTGTCACTTGCTTGCAAAAGAAAGCAAATGGTCAGGAAGGCAGGCCCTCTAAAGGTAACAAACAATCTGAGCCATGAGAATGGTATCGAAGATTTGGATTTCTGATCACCCTAAGAAGGATGAGAGCATACTCTCCTACTCCAATGTCAAACTCAACAATCAAAGCAAACACACGTTCATTCCATCCTACTTAGCAAACATACTAGGTGCCTAATTATGAATCACAAACACAAAAGTTTGGTTGAAATACAAGGCAACCTGCAAAATCACCAAGTTAGAAGTTTGATTTGTTTGGTCTTTGACTAGCGAACCTGCATAAAATTTGTTAGTAGTTTCATTTTTGTCTTTGTCATGCATAATGCCAAGGTGCTACACAAAGAATCAGTACCAAAGAAAAACCAAAATGTAGAAACAAAATGCAAAACAAAGTAAATTTTGCAAGTGAAATCACTGATTTTTACCTTTGTTTCTGGCCTTACACAGGTGCAGAATGTCTTACACAGGTGCAAAATGCATTGACATAGGCGTAGAATGCATTGACATAGGCGTAGATCCCTTTGACACAGGTGCAAAAGTCCTTAACACAGGCGCAGATCACTTGACACAGGCCCAGATCTCTCCTACACAGGCACAAAAGTGCCCAGAAAGCCCTGAATTACCTTGTTTCTTGGGTTTTTTATCTGCACATCAGCTCAAAAGCACTCAAAAGCATGGTTAGGGGGTTAGTTTACGTTGGGTTCACCAAGAAATGTAGATAGGAATCTAGAAATCATCAAAGCAATAGCAAATTGGACTAGCTCAATCACGAAAACTAAAATGCAGTGATAACAATCCTAAAAACATTCAATGAAAACATGAAAACAAGACATTCAAAATGAAATCTAAGCAAACCAAATGCATATGTCTCCTTCATGTGCCTCCATTGTCCTTCTTTCTCCTTCAAATTGCTTTTGTTTTGTGGATCTCACCTTCAAGTGCATAAGCATGAGATGAAAACAAGATTGACAAGATGAGATGACAACATAAGGGTACTAGAAGCGTGATTGATTTGACCTCTTTGATTGAAGAAATTCATCCAATTTATAGACAAATTGGAGAAAAGATCAGATTAGCATGAAAGTGATTCGAATGGAAATTCAAATCAAGAATAGCAAAATTATGACAAGTTATGACAAATTGCTATGCAAGGATTTATGACAAATTATGACAATTTATGACAAATTTCTATGCAAGGATTACGACAAGAATTTGAAATAGAAATAGACATTTAGGATTTTAGGAGAAATTAGAAAATTAAGCTAGAAATAATGACTTGGAAATTAGGAAATTGATGCAAATTAGGTAAATTAATTAATAATTTTTCATTCATTAATTAATTTACAAAAATAGGAGGAATTAATTAGCCAATTAAATAAACATTTAATTGTGACAAGAAGACTTAGGATAAATAAATAAATTATTTAACCTAGAGGGAAAATGACAAACAATGTTAAATGAATAAATCATGAAACCCTAGAGGATGAATTAGAAATGCAAGAATGACAATTAGGTCTTGATGTAAGATCGACTTGATCATGATTCTAACTTGATTGACGAATGCAAAAATTGACGAGGAACAATGACTAATTGATCCAAATTGACATGATTGAGAAGGACAATGATCGATGTCAAATTGATCGCAAAATGACAAAAATGACAATGATCGATGACAAAATAGATTGCAAAATGACAAGATTGGAAATGACCATGATCGATGACAAATCGATCGCAAGATGATGAGATTGAAAACGACAATGATCGATGACAAATCGATCGCAAGATGATAAGATTGATAAGAGGACAAAACCCTAATTCCATCATCAATTAGGATTGACGATGTCAAAATATGCCAAATGAGCATGCATATTGATGCAACAAGATAAGATCGACCAAAATCATGACTCAAAATTGTTATCGACAAGACCTAATTCAAAAGCGAGACAACTGAAGAATGCAGAAGAAGGACTCGATGCTCGCAAATGATAAAAACCAAGTGCGAATCATAGGAGAAATGTTAATGCAACGCAAAAACCCTAAAATAAGGCAATGCGTCAATGTTAAAGTATGACTCTGCAAGCGTTGACCATTTTTAGATGTCTACAGTATCCTAGAGATGAAAACTTTGAATTATGTGCATACACAGATGCAAATTGGGTAGGAGATGTGGATGATAGAAAAAGCACCATCGGCGGAGCATTTTTTCTTGGAAGCAATTTAATTTCTTCGTTGAGTAAGAAACAAAGTTGTACATCTTTATGAACAACTGAATCAGAACATGTTGCAGCAACAACCAACTGTACATAGGTACTATGGCTTAAGCAAATGTTGAAGGATATAAAGGTAAAATGCAAGGAACCTATTACTATCTATTGTGACAACACTGCAACAATTGATATATCTAAGAATCCGGTATTACATTCTAAAACCAAACATATTTCTATCAAACTAAATTTTCTAAGGGAAAATGTTGAAACAAAAGAAATTAAACTGGTTTATGTGAATACTAAAGAGAAAATTACAAATATTTTCACTAAACCTCTGCCTAAGGAGACTTTTGAATATCTCATAGACCAGCTTGGGTTCATACCCCCACTGGTAGAAACTTAGAAAGTTGATGATAGTCATCAACCAACAAAATTAACAGAGAAATCTTTTACTCCGGTTTTGATGGGAAGCTACTTCAAAGGGGGAATAGTTGGTATAGTGAATTAGTTGGTATTTTGTATCTGAAAAATGGTCTTTATATTGCTTTGGCATTTGATGTTAAAGGGAGAGGGTTTGGTATGGAAAAACACAAGGAAAACTCATGTCACTCAAAGGGGGAGAGATTGTTACTTTGGGGAGATTATTGGTTTTTGGTATTTGGCATTTCTATTTTGGCACTTTGATGGTTTTTCCATCTTGTGTTGTCATCAATGCCAAAGGGGGAGATTGTTGGTATTTTGGTATGGTTTTTTCATTGATGTCAACACCTACTAAACACTTATCAACTCTGGCACTTTGGAGAATCAACAACATTCACCGGCAAGAAAGTGACTTATGCACAGTCATCGGTATCTCGTAAACCAGAAGGATATAATGTTCACTAGCACTTGGAATAGCATGGAAAACACCTGGTTATGTCGAAGACATCGTTTGGACACTTTGTCTTAGAGTTTTGGTCATTGGCATATTTTGTATTTGCATATTTGTTGTTTCCAGCAAATAGGCCCAGGATATACACCGGCAGGTTTATCTTTTCCAGATCAGCACGACACGCTATGGAGATGTCTTATTATTGTTGTAAATGCATCAAGATGACATGTTGAATCGGTTATTGCATCAGACATTGTTTTATTTGTAAATTGATTTTATTGTAATATCCTTTAGAGCCAACCTACTAAAATTGGTCTTAGGTTATGATATAAATATAAGATCTTATTTGTAAGATCAAATGTGGAATGCGAAAAATAATTGTGTGAAGGAATATGCGAGAATAAGCAGAGCTATACATGCAAACATCATTTGAAGGTTGAAGGAGGGTTTTTGTGAAGACAATAAGAACTACACCAGTACTGAATCTAGCATAGAAAGATGCTAATTTGAGCAGTACATCCTTATTGGATTTAACCATCCAATTGTAGTAAGTGTGACTCCTGTTTGTGTTTGAGCAGTGAGCTCTAGGCGCTTGGCCTTTTTGCATGTGCAGACTCCATTTGTATACACATACTATCTGTAGTAGTATCATCTGATTGTGGATAAGGTTTCTCACCATGGTTTTTCCCCTTATAGGGTTTCCACGTACAAATATTGGTGTTATGTGTTGTGGATGACTTTGTCTTTTTGTTTCATGCATTAATCTTTACTGGTATTACAATTAACTGATAAAACTATCTACTGGCATAAAAGACTGGTTTACCGGTATTAATCATTAAAGTTGGTAAAGTTGTTTTTGGCTTGAATTTGTTAGACAACTGATTCACCCCCCCTCCCCTCTCAGTTGTCTCCAGGACCTAACAAATTCAGCAGCAATTGATATATCAAAGAATCTGGTATTTCACTCTAAGACAAAGCATGTTTCTATTAAGTACAACTTTTCGAAAGAGAATGTTGAAGCAAATGAAGTGAGATTGGTTTATGTGAATACTAAAGAGAAAATTGCAAATATCTTTACAAAGCCTTTGCCTAAGGAAACATTTGAATATCTCAGAGAGAAGCTTTGGGTAATTTCTCCACCAACAAAGACTTGAATGATGAAGATTGGCATCAAATTGGCAGGGAGTAACAGAAAAATCTTTTTCTGCCTTTGATGAATGAGAGCTACTTCTTAGGGGGAGTAGTTGGCTAAATGTTATGTTTTGAATTCTTAACTACTTTGGCATTTGATGTCAAAGGGGGAGAGATATCTATGGAAAAACATTATACCTTGAGGGAGAGATATTCTCTTTTGATGTATGTATTTTTGGTTTTGGTTTCTGTTTTTGTTACAGAAATTGTATTGATCTATCTTTGGGAGATTGTTGTTTTATTGGATTTTGGCATTTTATTTTTGGCACTTAAATGTTTTTTCCATCTAGTGTTGCCATCAATGCCAATGGGGGAGATTGTTGGTATTATGGATGACTTTGTCATGTGTTGCATTGGTTTTTCTATTGATGTCAACACTTATATTCTTGGAGGTCTATATTATATTCACTGGTATGGCTAGTGACTTATGCATAGTCACCGGTATGTGTTCACTGGCAGCGGTGATAACTTGGAGATCATTTGGTTATGTCGAAGACATGGATTGGAAGTTTGGTTTTGGTATTTTTCTTATTGGTCTAATCGGGTTGACAAATTTTCCTTTACCAATAGATAGGTATAGGTTATGGACCGGTACATGTTATCTATTCCAGATCAGCACGACATGTTTTGGAAATGGTTTATTGATTGGATAATGTGGTAAATGTATTGAGTCGCCATGTTGTATCGCATCAAGACTTATTTTAATTGTAATATCTTTTAATTTTAATATCTTAAGAACAAGTTTGTAATTGATTTTAATTGTAATATCTTTGTTGAGCTGACCTATACATTTGGTCTTAGGTTTTGTATAAATGATTGTAAGATCTTATTGAAGATTGGGATATATAATAGAGTTCACCTAGCCTACTCAACGCTTCACTAAGTTGATGTTGCTCAATTTCACCAACTCACCAGGCCTAGTTGCTTTCTAGACCTACAAGTCCTTCTCAATCTCTTCTAGGGCTTTCTTTTACTTACTCCAAGGTGTTTTCTTCAAGTGTCCTTGCTAGGAACCCTATCAATTTGCTATGTTTCCCATATGCTCAATGATGGCTTCTTGGCTCAAATTCATCAAAATTCCCTCCAATGGTCTTGAGATATTGTAGAGGTGTAGAGGGTTCTTCTCTCATGTTTTTATATGGTTTCAAGGTCCATTTGTGGTTTTCAATCCAAAGGTTTCTTACCGATTCCAAAAATTGGTCTAGAAAAGGCTACAAGGGAAAGAGCCCCAATTAGACCTCCCAGAACTATATTTTGAGGTCTTGGGATAAAAAGATCCAAAGGACCCCCAAACTAAAATGTATTTTCTTCAAATATTCACTCAACCCCAAAGGATTTTAGTGTTTTTTAGCTTCCAACCCTTATTTTCATACACAAACCCCAAAATGAGAATTTCAAGGGCTTCTAGGCACTTGACTGGCATCACCAAGTAAATCTTGTCTTTGGACCTTAAAATGGAACTCTTGAGGCTTCCTCCTACACAAGAAAACCTGTACTATCCTATTACAACTTCCCAAAAGCTTGGGAATTTCATTTACATTCACCTCTACAATTTGTGTTAACTTTTCATCTTGCCAACTCTAGCCGAGTTGCTCCTGGGCTCCTCTAGGGAAAGATGCTAAAAATATCAAATGACACTTTCAGACCTTCTACTTTCATATGTACATTTTAAAATGGGTTTCCTACCATTTCCCAAAAGTTCATGATGAACATGGTGGGATTTTATGGGGCACCTATTTTAGCAAAAACTGCTAATTACAAGCCAAAACTGGCTACTTGTGAATCAAATCACCTAAATAGTAGTAAATGCTAAATACAAAGATTGAAAATGAAAAGAATACCTTGAAAGAAACTAATAAACCTCAATCCATTATTGGATTCATGGATTCAATCCATTAAGCCTTCAAAGAATGCAAAAAAAGACAAAAACAATGAAAAGTGCAGTCCAAAATCTTGTATTTTGATTATTGCTTCCAAAATCCAAGTACACCAACCTTGATAAATGTGCAAGACAAGGTTTATATAGTCTTTCCACATGTGGAGTCCTTCCATGGAATTTGGAAAGCCCTAGATTTAATGCTAACCAAATTCAGGACAAAAGTTGTCATGACAACTTTTTTGCAACTTTGTACTTTTTCCACTTTTGATCTCTCCAACCTAAGAGACCTATGTCCAGTCATCACATGTGACATTTCAAACATTCCTAAGACCTATTTGACCCTCTCTAAGGCTTTTGACAACATTTGACACTTTTGACCAACCAAAAGGCCAAAAACCTTCTAAAACACACTATTTACACAAAAATGCAAACCTAGGTAAAATGAACTCCACTTAGGCCTAATTGAAAAAATACTCACTCTTGGACCCTCCTGGAGTCCTTATTTACTACTGACTTGGCTAGGGTCAGTACAAGACAAAATTTGTAAAAACAAGAAACTAGGACCTAGGTGCTCCTGCACCATTCTCCTTAACAAAAAGATATCATGTCACCTCTTTAGGAATCAATGTTGGATCAATTCCAAGCTTCTGGAACTCTGACTCCATCACCCATGTAGCCTTAGCATCATCCATACCCTGCCATTTAATGAGGTGCTCCCAATAGGCTTGGTGCCTAGTCTTCTTGGCAATTATTAAACTTAACACCTTCTCAGCCTTAGGATTAGGCTTGGTTGGTAACTGAAGGTTATGCACATCATCTGAAACCTCTGAGTGATTGCATTATGCACCTTGGACTAGCCCTTTGTATGCAACCAAGTTTTCTATGTTAAAAACCGGTGACAAACCAATGTCACTAGGTAGATCCTCCTTGTATGCATTTTCACCATACTTAGCTAGAATGGCACATGGACCTATCCTCCTCATCTACAACTTGTTTGGCATTCCTTGTTGTAGCCTTTCTTTGTTCAAGTGCACCATTACAAGATCTCCCACTTGAAATTGTAGATTTCTCCTCTTTTCATCAACTTTTTTGTTTGATTTTGCTTGCATTCTCCTTCAAAGCTTGCCTAACTAATTTATGGACCTCCTTCATGGACTAAGAAAAGTCCTTTGCATATCCACTTCTAATTGCTACACTTCTTAAATCCCTCAACTCAAAATGCCTCTTGGGTGCACACCATAGACTACTTCAAAAGGGCTTTTACTGGTAGTCCTATTTATGGTGTCATTGTATGCATATTCAAATTGAGAAAGTAATTGATCCCATGTCTGCCCATACTCCTTAGCAAGGCACCTCAATAAGTTTCCCAAACTTCTATTCACCGCCTAGGTCTGCCCATCTATTTGAGGATGGTAGGCTGATCCAAAAGAGAGGTTTGTGCCAAGCTTTTGCCAAAATGTTTTCCAAAAAAGACTCATAAATTTGGAGTCCCTATCTAAAACTATACTTAATGGTAAACCATGTATCCTTACTATTTCCTTAAAGAATGACTGGTTATCACTGATTAAAATGGGCTTTTCCTTTCCCATAATTGACTATGATTTTGAAATCTTGAGTAAGGCGCATTTTCAATTACTTCAGCTCTGTGTTAGGCCTTAAGGGTTTAGTTTTTTTGATTTTAAATCACCTAATGTATGATTAAAACCCTCTTGTTTCTATTCTTTCATTACTTTATCCACTTAAGTAATGGGTCCTGGGATCATAGGAAGTGTCCCCCCTTGTTTTTTGCCTAGGCAGTCATGTGAATTAATCGCAAAAATTTATGCCTAATGTGTATTCCTCCTAAAGTTGTCAAGCCTAGTAAGTAGTGCGCATCTCGCGGATGGATCTATGGCTTTCACTATTTCGGTAGGTGAAGTTGCGCGTGGTTTAAAACCTACGAAGTTGCAAAAAGGCTTTGCGTTCTAAATGGCGATTTTGGTCTGGTCTAAAGAGGTCTCATCTTGTCCAAGATCCAACAGCTGGCGTTATTTCGTAGCCTGAACCTACAAGAAAAATACCTTTTGCAAAATGGTGAAAGCGTTTGGTGGGACCCTGCATGCAAGGATTTTCTAAGTGACTAAAAGGTGATCAAGTCCCTTTTGATCTGACGGTTCGCGTTATTTTGCAGGATGAAAATGCTCAACAGTTATCTTTTGTAGAGTTGCGAAATGACCTGGCATTCCATGTAGACAGTCCAGCTGGTCAAGAGGGTGAGAAAGGTGGTGGCACATGGCATAGGCTACAATAGTCAGCAAGCCGAGTCTAAGAGCTAAAAGGTGGGTCCTAGAGGTGAGTCACACCATGGGGTAAGAGGTGATGTGGCCGATACAGGTGGTAAGAATTAATTGGAACCCAGTGTTTTCTCTCAGAAAATGAAAGACTAACATGTCAACTCTGAAAGTAATTAGATGCCAGGTGTTTGAAGTTGAGTCAGAGGGCCCACATCTGCCGGAGTCTATTTAGATGGTTAAGCACTAAACAAGTAGAAAATGATGTAACGACCCGTGTGATTTTGCAAGGATAAGATGCTCATGCTTTATACCTTGCAAAATGGCGAAAAGGTTTTTCATCCCCAAAGGCAGATAAAACATAAGGTTAAAAGAGGATTGACTTTGTTTTGATCCAACGACCGGTGCTATTTCACAGTTGCAAGATGCTTGAAGGATATGCTTTGCAAAATAGCGAAAGTAGAAAGGGTTCATCCAGGTGTCATGATAGATGGTGATGTGTTTATAGACACGTAGTTTTAGAAGAAGCTATGGGCCTACCAAGGTGGAACCGGTGGTATAAAGGAAAGACACGCTGCTAATGTTGAGTTGAATGCGAAAGGTTTTTCAAAACTAGTAGTTGAGTGCCATGTGGTAGCACATAGCCAATAAAGAAGTGGGACCCAGCGTGGAGCCAAGGCTGTTAGTTAGTGTAATGGCTGATCAGGTTTATTTTGATCAGACGGTTGGCGCTATTTCATAGGACTAAACTGCTCAATGGTAATGCTTCGCGAAGTTGCGAAAGAGCGAAAGGAAAGAATTGTAGGAACATTGTGGCCCATTGGAGCGAAAAATATGAATTCTCCCATGAATTCAATTTTGAAAGGACGACCGAAGCATGCAAAATCAATGTTGCAGTTAAGACCTTGGGTACAATATATGATTTCCTATCAACCAGATGAAGGTATCTTTTTAAAGAATGATTGTAGAGGAGCTGATATAGAGCTATTTTCTTCAGATATAGAGCAAGTCAATTCAGTTGCAGAGAAAATTCCTTCGAGTTAAGAATAGGTTTTTTCGTACTCTTATGTAGCAATTTTTGTGTGGTGTGTTTTAGATAAGATATTGATTTGTCACAGAATTATTTGGGGGTAGTATTCATTTCTTACGTTTTCAAAATGGCACCTAAGAGAGAACTTTCTAGGAAAGTCAATTATTTGGAAAGAGAAATCTATGATGATTTTCTTGAACAGCTCGGGTTGTCAACTAACCAGGCATCGAAAGCAAAAGAATTGGTGCCTAGAGCTCCCGATTTGAAAGTAGGAGAAGGATTGTATGACAAGGGTAACTGGTTGAGAGACCCACAAGTCAGATTGTCTAGGTTGGGGTTATTTAAGGTTGGATTTGGAATGAGAAATTGTCTGAGCCAGCAAAACAGTATTTGGGAGTTAGATGTTGGGAAGTTGGTAGTCCCAGGGGTATTTATGGATATGGATTTGTTGACCCAAATTGCACTTAACTATGATCTAGTCACAAGAAGTATTTCGGACATAAATGGAAAAGCCCTTATTGAGATTAATACTAAAGAATTCAAAAATGCTTTTGGGCTCAATGAGTTTACAAATTTTCTAGAACCCATAAATTTAAAATCATTAGCTCAAATTTATAGTGCACAGAGGAGTCATCTTAGGAATGGGCCTCTCAAGGAATTTTTTGTGAAGATAGGCGGGTTAATAGTTTTAGGACCCAATGCAGAAGAGCCCTTTTCATTGATTATGTTCACCCTTAGGGCTAAGGGAATGTATTGGGCACTTTGCCAAGTTTTGGGAGAAGATGCTGAAGTGAATATGCCTAATCACTACTTGCTAATGATTGCTCAGATTTTGAATCCTTCTCTTGCAGTAACATTTGATTATGCTTCCTTCATTGCTGATGCTATCCATGGAGGGTTGATAGGAATAAAGAATGGAAATGTGGATAGGCTTTACGGATGGTACTCACTCTTGCTGCATCTATTTCTTTTCAAAGGTGGTGATTATTTTGCTAGTGGATTGGACCTTGTCAAAGTGAAAGAAGGAGAAAAGATGCCAGTACAACTATGGAGTACTGTGTTGACCTGGGATAGAGAGGATGCCAGTTTCTGAAAGTTTGATAAATACTTTGCATCCAAGATCAGGACTCTCCTCTGCTCTGAGAACCCAAGAATCCCCAAGGTTCTTTTGGAATTCATAAGACCAAAAGAATTTGCAGAAAACATAAAAATTGTTCACAATTGGGGTGACATTTATCTGTACCCAGTCACAATAGTCTTCAGAGTTTTTGGTTTTAGAGGCACCCCATTCTTGTTAACCTATCAAGTCCCTCTCAAAGTGGGAATCACAGAGATAATTAGACAAATTGGTGGTGTACAAGAGGTAGAACTAACAGGCAGGGGTAAAGGGACTATTTTCACTACAGTTACCATAGCCCACCAATTTGTAATAACAAAAGGAGGTTGGAATTGCTTTGAGGATTTTCTCAAGCCTTATCATTTGTCTACTGTAATATCCAGGTGTGCTGATCCTAAAGACTACTTCAATGACATGTTTAGAAAGAGAGCAGCATGCAGAGGTAGGCCCCATCAATTTCAATTTCCTAAAGACCTCATCAGAAATGAGTTTGATCTAGATGAGAAGGAGTTGAGAAAGGAGAAATGAATGGCTTATAAGAAAGCCTTAGATTTTGTGCATTAGTTTGATGCCCACTATGACCCACTGTCTAGCTTTTTCCCTCTAGAGGAGAAAATAAAGTTTTTAATTGTTTGCTTTGAAGATGTGATGTAGATCCTGAAGAAGAAGAGGGAAGCTATGATTAAAGGTGATCCTGAAAAGGCAAGAGTGGTCCTAAGTACGTCTGCCTCCACCAAAGCAATCCCTCCTGGTGATTACACCCTTCACAAGAAATCTAGTTACAGTGTGCTAATGCCTACAATAAGGGAGCCCTCTACCTCCAAAGGAAAGAGGAAGATACAAGATGTCATTGACATCCAAGAGAGCCCAAAGAAGCAAAGAGTAGGGAAAGAAGTACAATCTGATACACCTTTGTATTCTCCATCCCAATCCCCTATCCACATAGGAGATGAGCAGGCAGCAGCTTAGCAACTTCTACAATTAGTCAGTCTAGGAGAAAGTGCCTATACATATGATGAAGTAGAGGAGGGTATGTCAGAAGAACCCCTTGCTGCTAAAATGAACATCACTACCACTGAACTCAAAGGCCAGGAGTGGGATCCTGAGATCAAGCAGGCAAGTAATGACTTCTTGGCTGACAACAATTTTGTCACATCAGGAGCATTTATGCAATTTATATGAAAACAAAACATAGATAAGTACAATGCTAGATGTGAAAAGAGAAAAGGTGAGCAGCCTAATAAAGAGCCAGCCCTGGTAGAGGAGGAAATAAAACAAGAGATGATGGAAGAATTCAAGACCATCACCCCTGAGCAAGGGAGAGATATGGTGACACAAGCTAGAGTGCTTATTCTACCTGAGTGGGATATAGCAGATGCCTTGGTACTAGACGCAATGAGAAAGGAGACTAAACCCATGGAAGGAATTAATTTCAGTAAGGATAATGCTACACTTGTCATGTGGTCTCTCAAGAGAAATGAGAGTCAGAAAAGAAAAGATGCCCCAGGGTCAAGTTACCTTGGTGGAATGATGCTGAAGAGAGTGCAGAATATAGGGGTGGTGGAAGCTGCTAGCACTGTGCTAGAGACTGCAAAATTTAGTGTTGCAGTAGCAGAAAAGGAAGCCAAGGAAAAAGACATCCTCCAAGTCAAGTTGGAGACAATTTTGAAGGCCTACAATAGTGCCAAGGAGGAGGTAAGAGGTAATGATAGCATCATTGCTAAGCTGCAGAGCCAGTTGACTGGACAACACCATCAAGGTGAGTCTTCAACACTAATGATCTCCTCTTCTCCTACAAGACCTCCACCTACTAGCCCTATCATTGAGTTCCCACCATCTCCAGCACCCTCCAGCTCTCAAATGGTTGAGATTACTCCTCAAGAACTAGAAAATTTAAAATAGGCTCAGGCCTTGTATGCAAAGAAATATGAGGAGAGAGTAAGGGCTACAATTTCCAGTTTTGCAGATACAATGAGTGCCTCATTGTGATATAATAAAATAGGCAAGATTTTGGATATGAGGAATGAGCTCAATAGCGATAAGGCCATTTTGGCACCTATTCTTGAAAAGTGGAAGCGCAGAGAGAAGAACTTGGAAGCTATTTGTGTATCTTATGATGAAGCTAGGGCTGATCTTATCATTAAATCCACTTGTGACACCGCCAAAGATCTGGTAAAATTGGCAGGAGAGGTAGACAATGCCGACAAGAAGATCAACCTGTATAAAAATGAATATACTGATCAGGTTTTTGAATTGATTCCAGAAGTTTTTGCTAGCCCAAATCAACTAAAGGACCAACAAGTATGCCTTAAAGAATTAGAGGCCAAATTGTCAGCCAGAGTAAAAGGAATTGTTGAATTAGATGATGCTTCCTTTTTTGTTGTAACAATTCAGGAGATAGAAAGAGTTAAATCTCATTATGGTTTCCTCAATTCAGAGGTTAACAAGATGAGGAATTCCTAGAAAAGGTTGACCAAGGCTAAGACAAAAGTGATTGACTTCACGTGGCCAACTGATGATGTGTACAATGAATGGATAATGAAATATGCCATCCAGGAAGCAGAACGATTAGAGGGTGCTCTGGAACCATTGGAAGAGGTTACAACCGGACAACAAGTTCAACAAGTTGCAGGAGTCGAAAAGGACTTGTAACTGGTTTTGTAAAAGGCTTTGTAACTTCTTTTGGAAAGGAAATGGTTGTAACTAATTCTCCTAGGAAAGTCTGAAGCTATGTGCATCCATATTGTTATAAATGGATACCAAGACTATGTAAAAAATGATCGCAAAAGAATTTTAAGAAAACGCTACAGAAATTTATCTGAGCTTTTCTAAGTTTAATGGGGAATATTCAAAAGCTTCTTGTAATACATTTTTGAAGATAATATCAATATACAGACCATTGGTTTTGAGTAAAGCTTTGTGTTGTCTTTGAATGTGTTTACATTTATTTACTGTTTCATACTAAATAATCCAGGGTTATTTTGTTTGAATAGGGGTTGCAAGGCAACTTTTAGTAGATGTGTTTGCTATCTTTTCTCTTTAGGAGGGAAATTAAACATGCAGGGATCACTTCTACCAGTAAATTACCTATGAGACATCTTGAATCTTGATGAGCATAGTTTGATTTGATATGTATAAATTATCATGTATGCTAGGCATATATATAGGGATTAAAAGAGGTCGAGCGAATGGGATGTGTGGAGATATTCTGTTTGGGGACTATTGTTTGAATTTGTGTGGCTCTGTGACCTTGGATAAGGCACTGGTATTGATCAAGGTTGTCTATTGCATGTTTTGTTGATCAAAATACTGAATATGAGTATAATTTTCATTCCTTTATTTCAGTTAGTTTCAAGGTGAATAGCGCCACTGGTTTTCTAGACTAGTCCACTGGTTTTCTAGACTAGTTTGCTTTGGATTTATCTTTTGAAAGTGTGAATCTAGTTCACAAAGGTATACCTGCCTGGGCTATGAATAAGTCCGAAGTGTAGAAGGTTAAATCAAACCTTGTCATATGTTGTCCTAAGAGTTTCCTTCCCCTTAACATTCCTCTTGCACAGAGTTTAATCATCTTATTATAAGGATGTTTAAGTGAGTTAGATTTTGAAGACAACAAAAGTGGTGACTCTATTGGGGAGAGTCACATTAAGGATCCTGACGTAGATTTGTGCTTAAGTTTGTAATGAAAAACATTGTGTTTGTGGAATCCTTGCATATTATTCTGAAATCTTTTTTCATAATTCCCATATTCTTGTGGGTGGCGACTCTGTTCTATTGCAACCAGTCCTTATGAATCATAAATCATTTCAAAAGAAAATAAACAGAATGCAAGGAGGAAAAAATAATAGGTCATTCATGAAGAAACATCCTCGTGAAACTTCGCACGAAGGTTTGCCAGAGCAATCACGAAGGCGCCAGAAGAGATCTGTGTTGCATGAGTCATCAAATGTTTCTTGGGTACAGAAGAACAATAATACTGGTAAGATGCCTGATCGACCAATTTATGCAAAGTCTAATTCATCTTCCAGAGATTCAGAACATGATATATTAGGTTTCCATTGAGGATTGTTTGGAAATATAGATAATGCACCTGTTTTAAATCAAGATTTATCTCATGTTAGTGTTTCCGCAAGAGATAGGACCAGTTCAAATGCAATTAGACACTCTGTGCCTAGAATAATAGATGGAAACATTAGTTTGATTGACATAAACAAAGTTAATGCATTAGACTTTGAAGAAAATTTCCCTGATGAGGATAAACTGTCTCAAGAGATTGAGGACTTGAATAGAAGAGGTCACCATTTAATCTCCCTAAGAGCCCAAAAGGAAGCAAATAAGGAGAAGGAAGTCAAAGATAAATTAATGGAAAGAGATGGGCTTCTTAGACAGATAGCTGATCTTGAGGGGCCGGCTAAGGAGAAAGAAAAGAGTGATGAAGAAGGCCCTGTGATTGGAGAAATCTTGATCCCCAAGGTTAAGCCAGCTTATAGGTCAGTAGTCCAGCCAAGCAAAGAAATGCTCAATGATTCATAGTTTCCTAGGACAAAGTTGGATAAAGGAAAATAGAAATGCGTAGATGATTTAATTGAATCTAAAACTGCAGAGGAGATTTCTCATAGGTTATCAGCACATGAGAAAGAAATGGAAAGAATGAGGAAAGAAAAGGAGGATCTCCAAATGGAATTAGAGAAAGCTGAATTGGAAGTAACAAATCAGGAAGTCAAAAGAAAAATTAGTTACTTAAAGGCTCCCCCTATCATGTTTCTATTAGAAGATCTTAATAAGCCTGATCCTTGACAAATTTCTCTTCCCCCTATTAAAATTCAACCTATAGTGCCTGCTACTATAGCATCAGTGAGTCAAATCCCTGTGAATAGTCATCACACCCAAATATCTCAGTCTCCAATTCAAAAGATTAGAATGAACATGGGAAATATTAATGTTATTACCCCTTTTCAAAGGAGACCAATCAATGTTATTAATGTTCTTTGATGGGATCCCTAGATATCCCAATCATCTTCCTACTGAGTTAAGAGAGAGACTCCATAAATTTACTGGGAACAATGCCATTAGTGCTGAGGAACATCTGAAGTCTTTTGGGGACTTAATAAATGATTATGAGATACTAGATGAGGATGTTATCATGAAACTGTTTGTCCAATCCCTGGTTGATGATGCAAGAGATTGGTACAGAGGTCTTCCAGTCAATAACATAGCATCATGGGAGGATTTTAAAAATTGTTTTCAAGAGTAGTATGGTGACAAGACTAATTTGAGCTTCATGCTCAATGAATTCAATAATATCAAAAAGTCTAATAATGAAATGGTCATTGATTTCAATGCCAGATTCCAAAAGGCCATGCAGAGATTGTATCAAGTGATGAGATTAGATGATAACATGTGTTTAAATACTTATTATAATGCATTTGATTCTAAGATGGCCTATATCCTAAGAGATAAGAATCCACATAACTTGAGAGATGCTTTTAGAGTTGCCATAAATGTAGAAAGTAATAGAAAAGCATCCAGGAAGTTAGGGAGAAGAACAGATGGTAGATTATGGCAGGAAGGAAAACAACAATCTAATAAAGTTGCTAAGGAGGATGATAAGATAGAGAAATTGGTTATTGCAATGAAGGATCTGATTGCCAAGGTAAACAAAAATGACAAGCCTCATTATAATTGGCAAGATAGACCCCCTAGATTGAATGACATGCCATATAATACAAATTGGAAGGATGGCAAACCCCAAAATGAGAAGCCCAAAATTGCCCAAAATTAGGACACTCCAGATCCCTTGAAAGGGAAAACTATCCGTAATATAGAAAACACTCCCTGGTGTATTGGTTGTGATGGATCACATTCTCCTCATCAGTGTGTAGTGGCTCAGGCTCTTGAAGAATCTATGAGACAAGAAGCTGAGCTTGACATTAATATGTTTGAAATCATTATAGAAAGTGATGAGGAGTCTATACAAAGTGAATACAGTGATGTATTAGATGATGAAAGGTTTTTTCAAGGGCAACTAACCTTAGATTGGCATCCTACATTGAATGTGGTAAGATTTGAGGATGAAGAGGTTCATTTTAGAAGGCCTAGTGAGGAAGAAGTCAAAATTCTCACTAAAGCCGCCATTGCCAAAGCAAAACACAATTATAACTTGAGAAGAACCAAGAAGGACACTGATCAAGGTGAACCTGGTGCCATGTTCATAAAAGAGATCACCCAAAAGGGGGTAGTAGGTAGTGCTACTACTGTTCCTAAGATTGATCAAGAAAAGAAGGAACAGGTCAAAGGTGTATCAAAGAGTATAGATATCGGTGATATACAAGGAGTTGCCACAACAAAAAAGAGAAGTCGGCTCAAGACAGAAAGAATTAGGGCTATTACTAAAACAAACAATAGTTTTTCATTTGACATGGCACAAGCTCTTACTCAAATGAAGGTCACTATTCCATTAGTATAATTACTAAAGATTAAAGAACATAGGGATGCAACTTTGTCTCTATTCTCTAGTATATCTGATAGTGACATAGTCTTACCCACCGGTTTAGCTGGAATTGGAAAGGATCAAGAGTTCCAAACCCTTGAGGTTTATGTTGGAACCACTATCACTCAAGAGCCTTCACAGGTAGATCCCTTCTATGTTACCTTGTTAGTCAATAACTGGTTGATTAAAAACTGCATGATAGATTCAGGAGCTACTGCTAATGTAATGCCCTATGGTGTTATGAAAGAATCAGGACTATCAGTAACCACTGTGTATGGGAAATGCTATGCCATGGATAATAGAGAAGTACTTATAAAATGGATGTCATTGTTACTGATACTAAGCCCCATTATGGTATGTTACTTTCCAAGCAGTGGGCAATAGCAGTAGGAGGAAATGTTCAACTGGACCTATCCTATGTCACCATTCCAATCAATGGAAATTAGGTCAAACTGTATAGAGAGCCACGTGTTCCTAGAGTAATTGAAAATGTAGACCCTAATATGCTCAATTGTATGATTGATGTAGATCTTGAGAACTTTCGACTAAAACCAATTTTACCTCAACTAAAGAATACTGACCCTATTGTGGTCGAATTAGAAGCACAACAATATGGACTATGGCCGATGTATTTTGATGGAGCTTGCTCCAAAGAAGGATCTGGAGCAGGTGTTCTTTTTGTATCCCCATCAGGTATGACTTTTAAGTACTTATTCTTATTGGCCTTCCAATGCACAAATAATACTGCAGAATATGAAGCTCTATTGTTGGGGCTCGAAATTGCAAAGAAGCATGAAATTTAGCTGTTGATAGTGTCAGAGGACTCAGAATTGGTTGTGTCTCAGGTAAGATCAAAATATGCATACAAGAATGATAGATTAAAGAGATATAAACATGCAGTTTGGGATGTTCTTGAGCATTTTAGTGCATTTTCTATCAATTGGATAGAGCAATCAAAAAACATTATGGTAGATTTCCTAGCCAATGTTGCCTTGAAGAATGATGATGCAACATTAACTGGTATTTCTACTATGGAGATAAAGTCTAGGCCTGCCATCCCTCACAATGTATACAATTGGCAAGTTTTTGCTGATGATGAAGAAATTCTTAGGTTCATCCAATGTGTTGATGATTATGATGGACAGAAGATTGATTGTAATGTGTTGGTGGAGGTGATTGATAATAGAGAAACAATGTTTGGAAATGATTTAGTCCAGTTGGAAACCAATTAGATACCTAAAGGGCTGGTAGAGTTGGAAAGCATGTTCAATTATAATGAGAGTCACTTACATCAATAGTCTACCACCAAGCTGGAAGAGTTAGAGGAGGTAAACCTGGGGACTGAATCATCCCCTAAGTTAGTATATGTTGGAAAGAAGCTACCCCCTCATGTCATGACTAACCTTATTAATTTATTGAAAAAGTATAAACATGTTTTTGCTTGGTCTTATGAAGTCTTAAAGGTGTATAGACAAGATCTTTTTCAGCATGAAGTTCCTTTACTTCCAGATGCTAAGCCTTTCAGATAGAAATAGAGGCCCATCAATCCCTTGTTAGAAACTAAAATGCAACAAGAGTTGACTAAATTGAGAGAAGGGGGGATTATCAAACCAATAAAGCATTCTTCTTGGGTCTCCAATCTAGTACCAGTAAGAAAGAAGAATGGGGACATTAGATTGTGTGTAGATTTCAGAAATTTAAATGTTGCCTCTTTGAAAGATAACTACTCTTCCCTGAATATGGAAGCCATGCTACAAAGAGTGACAGGATGTGACCTTTTATCTATGATGGATGGCTTTTCAAGGTAAAATCAAGTGTTAGTGAAGGAATTTGAACAATTCAAAACTACCTTCACTATGCCATGGGGAACATATGTTTATGTGAGAATGCCATTCGGGTTGAAAAATGTTGGAGCCACATTTCAGAGAGCTATGGATGTAGCCTTTAAAGAATTCATCAATATCATCATGGTGGTTTATCAAGATGATCTAACCTATTACTCTAAAAGGGTTGATGATCATTGTGGACATTTGGAAAAGGTGTTCAATAAAGCTCTGGAATTTGGTGTGTCACTAAATCCCAAGAAATGCCATTTTGGAGTTACAGAAGGAAAACTACTAGGACACATTGTTTCCAAGGAAGGGGTAAGGATAGACCCTGAAAGAATTGAGGCAATAAATAAATTGTTTGAACATAAGAATGTGAAAGGCATTCAATCTTTTCTAGGCAAAGTGAATTTTGTTAGGAGGTTCATTGCAAACTTTGCAGAGATAGTGAAGCCTATTGTCAAGTTGCTCAAAAGGGATACTAAATTTTGTTGGGATCAAGAAGCCTCCAAGGCTTTTGCTAAGATTAAGAAAGCCATTCAGGAAGCACTAGTGCTAAAATCTCCTAATTACAGTAAGCTCTTTTCCATGTTTTCTTTCGCTTCATATAAAACGGTAGTTGTAGTATTGCTACAAAATGACAATAAGGGATATGAACATCCCATAGCCTTCTATAGTAAGTCTTTGCAGGTGGCAGAACTAAAATATGAGACCATGGAGAAACAATCTTATGGTCTAGTTAGAGTTGTTAATGCTTTTGGGCCATACTTAGTGAATGCAAATATCATTGCCTATGTCCCACATGTCGTTGTTAACGATATTCTGTCCCAGTCTAAAGTTACAAGGAAAAGATGTAGATCGATTAATAGAATCCAAGAAATTGACTTGGAGATAAAGATTACCAAATTGGTAAGGGGTTTAGGTTTGGCTAAACTCATGATTGAGTCCAATCTTATGAATGTTGAAATACATAATGTTGAAGTCAGAGATACCTCAGTCACTAGCATTGAAAGGCAGCCTTGGTACTCACAAATAATTAGATTTTTAAGAGATGCCACATTCTCAGAAGGAATGACACATAATCAAAAGAGAACTTTGAATCTCATGTCCCAAAAATATGTACTCATTCAGGGTGATCTGTTCTGGAGGAAAAGAGATGGAGAGTTACTAATGTGTCTAGATGAATTCCAGGCCAAACGAGTGTTGACTGAAATGCATGATGGAGTATGTGGAGGCAACTACTCTGCTAAGACTACTACTAGTAAGATAATCCAGGCTGGATACTATTGGCCCACTTTATTTAAAGATACTCATGCATATGTTCGGAAATGTGACCCATGTCAAAAATTCTCATCCAAGCTGAAGTATGAAGGAGCCTTACCCCTAAATCAAGTCTCTGTAGAAGCTCCTTTTGTCCAATGGGGCATTGATTTTATTGGAGAGATTATTGAGAGGTCATAGATAGGTCATAGATGGACCATAGTGGCCACTGATTACTTCACAAAATGTATAGAAGCTATCCCTACAAGAAGAGCTACTAGTAAGGTTGTCGTTGACTTCCTGATGGATAATGTTGTAACTAGATTTGGAACACCTGCAAAGTTGGTGATGGATAATGCCATGTGTTTCAGATCAGAAGAGTTTGTAGGCTTTTGTACCAGTCATGGAATACTCATGTCCTACTCTTCACCTTACCACCCTTAGGGGAATGGACAAGCAGAATCCAGCAATAAAAGCCTTTTGACTATCATCAAGAAAATCCTTAAAGAAAATAAGAGGTCTTGGGATAAAAAATTGAAGTTAGCTTTGTGGGCAGATACAATAACAGTCAAAAAGGCCATTGGAATGTCCCCTTTTGAACTGGTTTATGGTGCTCAGGCTAGATTGCTGGTAAATAATCTTCTTCCAGTTTACAAGTTCTTGCAAGATGAGGATATGGAGCTATCTGAACCTATGGTAGATAGAATGATCCAAATTTTGGAGGTGGAAGAGCTCAGAGATTTAGCTCACAAAAGAAATCAGAAGATCCAATTGCAATCCAAGTATCTTTTTGATAAAAGGATATCATTAAGGAAGTTTCAAATCGATGACATTGTTCTTCAGTGGAATGCAAAAGGACGGGACAAAGGAAAGCACAAAAAATTCGAATCATTATGGATTGGTCCTTTTGTGGTCTGTGACATAAATGCTAAGGATTCATATTTTGTGAAGAATATGAATGATGAAGTACAGGAGTTTCCAGTGCATGGACAATTCCTAAAACATTACTTCTCTTGATGTCCATGCATAGTAGGTCCTTTTTTTGTACATAGGGGAAATGACCCAGTAGTTGTGCACCCTAACTTCGCACTTCTCAAAATCCTACTTGGAAATTTCAAATCATTTCAATTTTTTTACAGCAGCTTACTTGGCAAGTCCCCTACTTATAGCTAAGGTTTCAGGGCCACATCATCAAATATGATGCCACATCAGCATGCTTTTTGCCAAGGTGTCCAAAACAGCCCCCCAAAAAAGTGAGACCAATAGGCGTGCAAAAGAGACCCCAATAGTTGTGCAGCTGACATGGTATCACCTGATTGGTTACTTTTTACAATATTATTACATTTCTTAACAACTATTGGTACATTTCCTAACAACGGTTGGTACATTTCCTAACAAAAATTGATATTTTTTGTTTCAAACAATAGGTTTTATTTGTTCAATTTTTGGAACAAAAGGTATCAACAACCCTCACAACAATTGGTACATGCTCAACTACTGGGTCCTTTCCCCTATTTTGTTTCCTTCCTATTTTGTTCTGTTTGGGTCTGTGTTTTGGTCTGTTTCCCAAAGTTTCTGAGTTTTCTTGTGTTGACCTTGCGATCAACCATCCCCAGTCAGAGCCACTATTATCACTGATTAAAATGGGGTTTTTATTTCCCATAATTGACTATGATTTTGAAATCTTGAGTAAGGCACATTTTCAATTACTTCAGCTCTGTGTTAGGTCTTAAGGGTTTAGGGTTTTTTTTTTTAAATCGCCTAATGTATGATAAAAACCCTCTGGTTTCTATTCTTTCATTACTTTATCCACTTAAGTAACGGGTCCTGGGATCATAGGAAGTGTCCCCCCTTGTTTTTTGCCTAGGCAATCATGTGAATTAATCGCAAAAATTTATGCCTTATGTGTATTCCTCCTTAAGTTGTCAGGCCCAGTATGTAGTGCGCATCTCGCGGACGGATCTATGGTTTTTCCTTTTTCGCTAGGCAAAGTTGCGTGTGGTTTAAAACCCACGAAGTTGAGAAAAGGCTTTGCATTTTAAATGGTGATTTTGGTCAGGTCTAAAGAGGTGTCATCTTGTCCAAGATCCAACGGCAAGCATCATTTCGCAGCCTGAACCTGCAAGCGAAATACCTTTTGCGAAATGGTGAAATCATTTGGTGGGACCCTGCATGCAAGGATTTTCTAAGTGACTAAAAGGTGATCAAGTCCCTTTTGATCTGACGGTTCACATTATTTCACAGGATGAAAATGCTCGACAGTTATCTTTTGCAAAGCTATGAAATGACCTGGCATTCCATGTAGACAGTCCAGCTAGTCGAGAGGGCGAGAAAGATGGTGGCACCTGGCATAGGCTACAATAGTCAGCAAGCCGGGTCTAAGAGCTAAAAGGTGGATCCCAGAGGTGAGTCACGCCATGGGATAAGAGGTGACATGGCCGATATAGGTGGTAAGAATTAATTGGAACCCAGTGTTTTCTCTCAGCAAATGAAAGACTGACATGTTAGCTCTGAAAGTAATTAGATGCCAGGTGTTTGAAGTTGAGTCGGAGGGCCCATGTCTACCGAAGTCTATTTAGATGGTTAAGCACTAGACAAGTAGAAAATGATCTGATGGCCCGTGTGATTTCGTAAGGATAAGATGCTCGTGCTTTATACCCTGCAAAATGGCGAAAAGGTTTTTCGTCCCCAAAGGCAGATAAAACATAAGGTTAAAAGAGGATCAACTTTGTTTTGATCCAACGGCTGATGCTATTTCATGGTTGCAAGATGCCTGAAGGATATGCTTCACAAAATAGCAAAAGTAAAAAGGGTTCATCTAGGTGTCATGATAGATGGTGATGTGTTTATAGACACGTAGTTTTAGAAGAAGCTGTGGGCTCGCCAACATGGAACCGGCGGTATAAAGGAAAGACACGTGGCTGACATTGAGTTGAATGCGAAAGGTTTTTCAAAGCCAGTAGTTGAGTGCCACATGGTAGCACGTAGAGAATAACGTAGTGGGACCCAGCATGGAGCCAAGGCTATTTTTTAGTGTAACGGCCGATCAGGTTTCTTTTGATCAGACGGTTGGCGCTATTTCTTAGGACTAAACTGCTCGATGGTTATGCTTCACGAAGTTGCGAAAGAGCGAAAGGAAAGAATTGCAGGAACATTGTGGCCCATTGGAGCAAAAAATATGAATTCTCCCATGAATTCTGTTGTTCACCAAAAGTGATAACCCAAGAACACCTGCAATTGATCTATGAAGTAGCCAATTCAATCTATGAAGAACTTCAGGGCTTGGACAACATGACAAGGATATTAATCCTTCTACTCTTCAGGCTCTGCAAAACCTAGGCGGGTATACCTTTGATGCTTAGAATTAAACCTATTACACACCTATGACAGCATCAACATAAACAGATAGATCTCACTAGGGCTCCAAAACAAGTAGTTTATTGCAGATGGGCTAGATCTACACATGAAACTCAACTATGCTTGAGCATGAGATAGATGAAACATTTCAAAACATAACATACTAAAGGTATTCTAATTAGATTTTAAATTGGTTTGAGAACCCCTTTAATTGCAAGATCAGTGCCTTATCCAAGGGCAATAGAGTCATACATCAAACTATAAATGAAAGCTTCGATTGCAAATCCATCTTCATTATTAAATATTCATGCATTAATGCCTTGCATAAATGCATTACTAAGATCATTCACAAAATCATCAGATCTTGAAACTATATTCCATTTTTTTATGATTTATTACAGAATTTAAATCCTTCCTTGAAGAATCCCTGCAAACAATCATAACTATCTCCTTGAGATAACAAATTTCATCCTCCTTGAGGATCTGATTTGATAAAATGGAAACACAAATCTAGAGACAATTCTGTGTGAATTTATGTATGCCTTACATACACAAGAACCTGCAACTAAGAACACCTATACGAAGAATTGAACTCCATTACTAAAGGAAAAGCCCTGCCCTGTACAATCTTCAAGAATACTCAAAATTGGAAGCCATGAAAACTGGAGCCATTCTCACAGAATTCTGGAACCCTTACAACTGAGAAGAATTCGGAATTAAAAGAGAGAGGGAACCAAATCAAATCTGTAACTGAATTGCCAAGTGTCCCTTCTCTAACTGAATTTCGTTCCCATGAAAACTGCATCCAAAATATCCCACATTTGCCAAAATTAACCTCATATTCAGATTCCTCACTCCGAGAGCTTTCCGGCGATATATAATACTTTATATGTTGGCAAAAAATTGAACCCTGGGCGAATTAATTCTCATTTGTGCTCAGTCATTTAAATATTTCGAATTTCTCTATAGTTTAAACTATATCATTTAATCATTTTAAATTTGATTTTTGCCTCCATTTGTGCTCTGACGCCTTGCCACGTGGCGGCCTCTGACTGGTCGATGGGGTTGACTGGGCGCCACCTGGGATGACACCTCATCATCGCCACATCATCTGCTTCGTCACTGCCACTTGGCCGCCACATCATCGCCACCTGTGCGCCAACCGTGTGCCACCTCACTGGGACCCGCCTGCTGGACCGCTGACTGTACCGACACGTGGACGACTCTCGTTCATTTTCGCTATTTCGCTGGTTTAACTCACGTGCATCTTCCCTTCGCGAAATAGCGCGCACCGTTGATCTCTCTCGGACTTGCTCGCTCGTTAACCCGGCCTTCGTCTGCAAAATTTTGCCTCTTTGCCTCGGGAAGCGTGCCTACGTGGGGGGTCCACTTGATTTTCGTCTAGTCACCGCCTCCATCGCCTCGAGAAACGTGCTCACGCATGGGCCCGCCTTGGGCGCCCATGGGCACCTTGTGTCAAAAGCCTTTATGGCTTAGACATTATACTATTGTGCGTTTTTGTATATAAATACTAAAATATCCCACTTCCCAGCCAATGTGGGATTAAGGCTTATGCCTGGAGCTGCGTTTTTGGAGGTTTTTTAATGGCGCCTTTGCCTTGCTAATCTGTTGCAATTTCAACGATTGCTGGTAACTCCAACCATTTCAAATACCACGCTGCCTTGTTGGAAGGATATGGGGGCACGTGAGGAGAAGGAAGAAGCTTTGGGACACCCACGCCACATTGCATTTTGATTTTAGCTTTTAATGGTTTGCTGTTAGCATTTGTTTATAATTTCATATGTCTTTCAGCACCTTGACCACGCAAGGGGAGAATGGACCTGCCAAAACATTTGTTTGAAAACTTTTTAAAATCCTCCTCCACCGTACCACGTATAGCAAGGTGAATTCCTTTGCTTGAAATTTAAAAGCCCATTTATCATGCCACACAAGGACGGATTTGCTTGATGGTTTTGTAACCTTTGAAACACCAGTTATGTCACAGACAAGGGGGAGCTGCTTCATTTGTTTGATTATTTAATTTGCTGTTGCTGCCACCAAAAGGAAACCACATGAGGGAGGAAGTTAACTGGAATTTGGAATATTTACTTTACATCTTCCTACAGCCCCTTTGTCAAACACATGATCTGCCATAGCATGGTTTCTTTGCTGCACTTCAAACACCACATAAAATTGCAATAGCATTTGATAGCAGCCCCAAAACACCACGTAGAAAAAGAAAAATCATTAGCTGACATTTATTTTCTATGTTGCATTCGCTATTGAAATTGGCTGTGTGTTGTTCGCTGTTGTCTCCATCTACGCACAGCAAAGAGGATGAAAAGGCACATGAGGCGGGTTTGATTTGGTAGAAATTCATATCCTTGGGAGCCTTCCGTAGTTTTTATATGCTCAAACATTTCAATAGATATTATGCGATCAAAAGCCCTCTCCATATTAAAACTGATAATGTCTCCAGCCATCTTTAATCTGTGCCCTCTCACAATATAGTGACAGCATTGACTCCTCAACCTCATCTAGTGTGTTTATATTACTTGCAAAAATAACATGAAGTGACATATTTCTCACTTTGGCCTACACATTAGCATTTCGGATATATGCCTATCCATCCATAGTCAAATGAAGTCGCCTTTTACCATCTTACTGGCGAATTGCAATCGAGCCAGGTCGGGCCCCAAAGTGGGTCTGACTAAATTTTTTTCGTTTTCATGCAACTGGCCTCTGGAACATCTTAGGAACCTCAAACATACCTCTGGAATCGATCGGCACCATTTTTGGATCATAAAATTGCATTTTACATCCTTCAGGCAATTACGCCACAATTTTCGCATTTAATCACGATGACATAATTTTCAAACCTGTCAAAACACCTTTCTGGAGCTCGCCATCTAACAGGCATGTACTTTGATATACAAGGATGACATCTACCAAACGGTTTCTCAAGATGAGTCCTGAGTGAAGAGATATTAATTTCCGAAAACGGCCAACTGGCTTTGTCGACACTGCGGACCTGATGAAGTCAATGTTCTGGCAACACATGATGCCTTTCTTAAAAATACCAAACGACCTCCGTAGGCCCTCAAATTCGGAACATAGGTACCTTTAAGTACATATTAAATCTTTGAATTCTTAGTTCGATCACCAGAGTGACAGGATGCAAACGGCGTGCTCACCAAAACGGCTACATTAACTGATCTAACACTGGAAGTGCGGATAACTGAATTTGATGGCAAAATGAGCTCTTTTGAAAACCGATCAAACGGATTGGTAGAGCCTTGAAATTTGAAACGTAGCTCACCATTTATACCAACATTAGCTCGGAACAAACATTCTGACATGACGCTCACCAGAACATTTTTACACTTGTGCAAACATCACAAACTACAAACGGATTTGGCTATGAAAACGGAGCAAACGGATTCGTCAAGACTTGAAATTTTGCAGGGTAACTCACTTTTATGCATACAATTGAATCCATTTTGAATTTCTCCATGACGATCAATAGGGAAAAAGATGCAATCGCTCAAAGTAGGCTACTCAATAAAATTTGCACTTGTGCCTAGAATGCACTTTCAGCTCGCCCCTCGAAATGGGTACTTGATAAACTTCTCCAAACTGAATTCTGAGAGTTGCAACACACTAAATAGGCCAAATGAAAGGTGTGGAACACGAATCCCGAGCCTTACCCTCTGAAAATCAACCGGCTCCATTTTACCCCCTTGCTAACTAGGCCATTCAAACTGACTCATTCGGGTACTTTTCTGACATGCAGGGCAAAATTTTGAAATGGGCCTCTAAACTTGATTCAATTTTAATCAATCCCAACAAATTCAATTTTGAAAGGATGATTGAAGCATGCAGAATCAATGTTGCAGTTAAGACCTTGGGTACAATATATGATTTCTTATCAACCAGATGAAGATATCTTTTTAAAGAATTATTGCAGAGGAGCAAATACAGAGCTATTTTCTACAGATATAGAGCAAGTCAATTCAGTTGCAGAGAAAATTCCTTCGAGTTAAGAACAATTTTTTTCGTACTCTTGTGTAGCAATTTCTGTGTGGTGTGTTTTACATAAGATATTGATTTGTCACAAAATTATTTAGGGGCAATATTCATTTCTGACATTTTCAAAATGGCACCTAAGAGAGAATTTTCTGGGAAAGTCAATTATCCGGAAAGAGCTATCTGTGATGATTTTCTTGAATAGCTCACGTTGTCAACTAACCAGGCATCGAAAGCAAAAGAATTGGTGCCTAGAGCTCCCCATTTGAAAGTAGGAGAAGGACTATATGACAAGGGTAACTGGTTGAGAGACAAACAAGTCGGATTATCTGGGTTGGGGTTATTTAAGGTTGGATTTGGAATGAGAAATTCTCCAGCACCGCAAAATAGTATTTGGGAGTTAGATGCTGGGAAATTGGTAGTCCCAGGGGTATTTATGGATATGGATTTGTTGACCCAAATTACACTTAACTATGATCTAGTCACAAGAAGCCTTCAGGACATAAATGGAAAAACCCTTATTGAGATTAATACTGAAGAATTTTGAAATGCTTTTGGGCTCAATGAGTTTACAAATTTTTTGGAACCCATAAATTTCACATCATTAGCTCAAATTTATAGTGCACAGAGGAGTCATCTTAGGAATGGGCCTCTCAAGGAATTTTGTTTAACATTTGTAGGACCCAATGCAGAAGAGCCCTTTTGATTGAGTATGTTCACCCCTAGGGCTAAGGGAATGTATTGGGCACTTTGCCAAGTTTTGGGAGAAGATGCTGAAGTGAATATGCCTAATCACTACTTGCTAATGAATGCTCAGATTTTGAATCCTTCTCTTGCAGTAACATTTGATTATGCTTCCTTCATTGTTGATGCTATCCATGGAGGGTTGACAGGAATAAAGAATGGAAAGGTCGATAGGCCTTTCAGATGGTACTCACTCTTGATGCATCTATTTCTTTTCAAAGGTGGTGATTATTTTGCTAGTGGATTGGACCTTGTCAAAGAGAAAGAAGGAGAAAAGATGCCAATAAAACTATGGAGTACTGTGTTGACATGGGATAGAGAGGATGCCAGTTTCTTGAAATTTGATAAATACTTTGCATCCAAGATCAGGATCTCCTCTGCTCTGAGAACCCAAGAATCCCCAAGGTTCTTTTCGAATTCATAAGACCAAAAGAATTTCCAGAAAACATAAAAATTGTTCACAATTGGGTTGACATTTGTCTGTACCCAGTCTCAATAGTCTTTAGAGTTTTTGGTTTGAGAGGCACCCCATTCTTGTTACCCTATCAAGTCCCTTTCAAAGTGGGAATTGCAGAGATCCTTAGACAAATTGCTGGTGTACAAGAGGCAGAACTGACAGGTAGGGGTAAAGGGACTATTTTCCCTACAGTTACCATAGCCCACCAATTTGTAATAACAAAAGGAGGTTGGAATTGCTTTGAGGATTTTCTCAAGCCTTATCATTTGTCTACTGTAATATCCAGCTATACTGATCCAAAAGACTTCTTCAACGACATGTTTAGAAAGAGAGTAGCATGCAGAGGTAGGCCCCATCAATTTCAGTTTCCTGAAGACCTCATCAGAAATGAGTTTGATCAAGATGAGAAGGAGCTGAGAAAGGAGAAATGAGTGGCTTATAGGAAAGCCTTAGATTTTGTGCATCAATTTGATGCCCACTATGACCCACTATCTATCTTTTTCCCTCTAGAGGAGAAAATAAAGTTTTTAATTATTTGCTTTGAAGATGTGATGCAGACCCTGAAGGAGAAGAGGGAAGCTGTGATTAAAGGCATCCCTGAAGAGGCAAGAGTTGTTCTAGGTAGGTCTTCCTCCACTGAAGCAATCCCTCCTGGTGATTACACCCTTCATAAGAAATCTAGTTGCAGTGTGCTAATGCCTACAACAGGGGAGCCCTCTACCTCCAAAGGAAAGAGGAAGATACAAGATGTCATTGATATCCAAGAGAGCCCAAAGAAGCAGAGAGTAGGGAAAGAAGTACAATCTGATACACCTTTGTATTGTCCATCCCAATCCCCTATCCACATAGGAGATGAGCAGGCAGCAGCTGAGCAACTTCTATAATTAGGCAGTCTAGGAGAAATTGCCTATACATATGATGAAGTAGAGGAGGGTATGCCAGAAGAACCCCTTGCTGCTGAAATGAACATCACTACCACTAAACTCAAAGGCTAGGAGTGGTATCCTGAGATTAGGTAGGCAAGTAACGACTTCTTGGCTAACAACAATTTTGTCACATCAGGAGCATTTATGCAATTTATATGGAAACAAAACATAGATAGGTACAACACTAGATGTGAAAAGAGAAAAGGTGAGCAGCCTAATAAAAATCCATCCCTCGTAGATGAGGAAATAAAACAAGAGATGATGGAAGAATTCAAGACCATCACCCCTGAGCAAGGGAGAGATATGGTGACACAAGATGGAGTGCTTATTCTACCTGAGTGGGATATATCAGATGCCTTGGTACTAGACGTAGTGAGAAAGGAGACTAAACCCATGGAAGGAATTAATTTTAGTAAGGATAATGCTGCACTTGTCATGTGGTCTCTTAAGAGAAATGAGAGTAAGAAAAGCAAAGATGCCCCAGGGTCAAGTTACCTTCGTGGAATGATGCTGAAGAGAGTGCAGAATATAGGGGTGGTGGAAGCTGCTAGCACTGTGCTAGAGACTTCAAAATTTAGTGTTGCAGTAGCGGAAAAGGAAGCCAAGGAAAAAGAGATCCTCCAAGTCAAGTTGGAGACAATTTTGAAGGCCGACAACAGTGCTAAGGAGAATGTAAGAGGTAAGGATAGCATCATTGCTAGGCTGCAGAGCCAGTTGACTGGACAACACCATCAAGGTGAGTCTTCAACACTAATGATCTCCTCTTCTCCTGCAAGACCTCCACCTACTAGCCCTATCATTGAGTTCCCACCATCTCCAGCACCCTCCAGCTCTCAAATGGTTGAGATTACTCCTCAAGAACTAGAAATTTTAAAACAGGCTCAGGCCTTGTATGCAAAGAAATATGAGGAGAGAGTAAGGGCTACAATTTCCAGTTTTGCAGACACAATGAGTGCCTCATTGTTATATAATAACATAGGCAAGATTTTGGATACGAGGAATGAGCTCAATAGTGATAAGGCCATTTTGGCACCTATTCTTGATAAGTGGAAGCCCAGAGAGAAGAACTTGGAAGGTATTTGTGCATCTTATGATGAAGCTGGGGCTGATCTTATCATTAAATCCACTTGTGACACCAACAAAAATCAGGTAAAATTGGCAGGAGAGGTAGACAATGCTGACAGGAAGATCAACCTGTATAAAAATGAATATACTGTATGGGTTTTTGAATTGATTCCAGGAGTTTTTGCTAGCCCAAATCAACTAAAGGACCAACAAGTATGGCTTAAAGAATTAGAGGCCAAATTTTTAGCTAGAGTAAAAGGAATTGTTGATTTAGATGATGCTTCCTTTTTTGTTGTAATAATTTAGGAGATAGAAAGAGTTAAATCTCATTATGGTTTCCTCAATTCAGAGGTTAACAAGATGAGGAATTCCTGGAAAAGGTTGACCAAGGCTAAGACAAAAGTGATTGATTTCACGTGGCCAACTGATGATGTGTACAATGAATGGATAATGAAATATGCCATCCAGAAAGCAGAATGATTAGAGGGCGCTCCAAAACAGTTGGAAGAGGTTACAACCAGACAACAAGTTGAAGAAGCTATAGGAGTCAAAAAGGACTTGTAACTGTTTTTGTAAAAGGCTTTGTAACTTCTTTTGGAAAAGAAATTGTTGTAACTAATTCTCCTAGGAAAGTCTGAAGCTATGTGCATCCATATTTTTATAAATGGATACCAGGACTATGTAACAAAGGATCGCAAAAGAATTGTAAGAAAACGCTGCAGAAATTTATCTAAGTTTTTCTGAGTTTAATGGGGAATATTCAAAAGCTTCTTGTAATACTCTTCTGAAGATAATATCAATATACAGACCATTGGTTTTGAGTAAAGCTTTGTGTTGTCTTCGAATGTGTTTACATTGATTTACTGTTTCATACTGAATAATCCAGGGTTATTTTGTTTGAATAGGGGTTGCAAGGCAACTTTCAGTAGATGTGTTTGCTATCTTTTCTCTTTAGGAGGGAAATTAAATATGCAGGGATCACTTCTACCAGTAAGTTACCTGTGAGACATCTTGAATCTTGATGAGCATAGTTTGATTTGATATGTATAAATTCTCATGTATGCTAGGCATATATATAGGGATTAAAAGAGGTCGAGCCAATGGGATGTGTGGAGATATTCTATTTGGGGAGTATTATTTGAATTTTGGCGACTCTGTGACCTTGGATAAGGCACTGGTATTGATCAAGGTTGTCTATTGCATGTTTTGTTGATCAAAATACTGAATATGAGTATAATTTTCATTACTTTGTTCCAGTTAGGTTCAAGGTGAATAGATCTATTAGTTTTCTAGACTGGTTTGGTATGGATTTATCTTTTGAAAGTGTAACTCCAGTTCACAAAGGTATACCCGCCTGGACTATGAATAAGTTTGAATTGTGGAAGGTTAAATCAAACCTTGTCATATTTTGTCCTAAGAATTTCCTTCCCCTTAACATTCCTCTTGCACAGAATTTAATCATCTTATTATAAGGATGTTGAAGTGAGTCAGATTTTGAAGACAACAAAAGTGGCGACTCTGTTGGGGAGAGTCACATTAAGGATCCTGACGTAGATTTGTGCTTAAGTTTGTAAAGAAAAACATTGTGTTTGTAGAAACCTTGCATATTATTCTGAAAGCTTTTTTAATAACTCCCATATTCTTGTGGGTGGCGACTCTATTCTATTACAACCAGTCTTTGTGAATCGTAAATCATTTCAAAAGAAAATAAGCATAATGCAAGGAGGAAGAAATACTAGGTCATTCATGAAGAAACACCCTCTTTAAACTTTGCACGAAGGTTTGTCGGACCAGTCACAAAGGGGCTATAAGAGATCTGTGCTGCATGAGCCATCAAATGCTAGTTGGGTACAAAAGAACAATAATATTGGTAAGATGCTTGATCGACTAGTTTATGCAGAGTCTAATTCATCTTTTAGAGATTCAAAACATGATATATTAGGTTTCCATTGAGGATTGTTTGGAAATATTGATAATGCACCTGTTTTAAATCAAGATTTATCTCATGTTAGTGTTTCCGCAAAAGATAGGACCAATTCAAATGCAATTAGACACTCTGTGCCTAGAACAATAGATGGAAACATTAGTTTGATTGACATAGACCAGGTTAATGCATCAGACTCTAAAGAAAATTTCCCTAATGAGGATAAAGTGTCTCAAGAGATTGAGGACTTGAATAGAAGAGTTCACCATTTAATCTCCCTAAGATCCCAAAAGGAAGCAAATATGGAGAAGGAAGTCAAAGCTAAATTAATGGAAAGAGATAGGCTTCTTAGATAGATAGCTGATCTTGAGGTGTTGGCTAAGAAGAAAGAAAAGAGTGATGAAGAAGGCCCTGTGTTTAGAGAAATCTTGATCCCCAAGGTTAAGCCAGCTTATAGGTCAGTAGTTCGGCCAAGCAAAGAAATGCTCAATGATTCACAGTTTCCTAGGAAAAAGTTGGATAAAGGAAAACAGAAATGGGTAGATGATGGAATTGAATCTAAAATTGTAGAGGAGATTTCTAATAGGTTATCAGCACATGAGAAAGAAATGGAAAGAATGAGGAAAGAAAAGGAGGATCTCCAAATGGAATTAGAGAAAGCTGAATTGGAAGCAACAAATCAGGAAGTAAAAAGAAAAATTAGTTACTTAAAGGCTCCCCCTATCACGTTTCCATCAGAAGATCTTAATAAGCCTGATCCTCAACAAATTTCTCTTCCCCCTATAAAGATTCAACCTATAGTGCCTACTACTATAGCATCAGTGAGTCAAATCCCTGTGAATAGTCATCACACCCAAATATCTCAATCTCCAATTCAAAAGATTAGAATGAACATGGGAAATAATAATGTTATTACCCCATTTCAAAGGAGACCAATCAATTTAGCACAATATAGACAATTGTTCTTTGCTGGGATCCCTACATATCCCAATCATGTTCCTACTGAGTTAAGAGATAGACTCCATAAATTTGCTAGGAACAATGTCATTAGTGCTGAGGAACATTTGAAGTCTTTTGGGGACCTAATAAATGATTATGAGATACTGGATGAGGATGTTATCATGAAATTGTTTGTCCAATCCCTGGTTGATGATGCAAGAGATTGGTATAGTGGTCTTCCAGTCAATAGCATAGGGTCATGGGAGGATTTTAAAAATTGTTTTCAAGAGCAGTATGGTGACAAGACTAATGTGAGCTTCATGCTCAATGAATTCAATAATATCAAAAAGTTTGATAATGAAATGGTCACTGATTTCAATGCCAGAATCCAAAAGGCCATGCACAGATTGTATCAAGTGATGAGATTAGATGATAACATGTGTTTAAATACTTATTATAATGCATTTGATTCTAAGATGGCCTATATCTTGAGAGATAAGAATCCACATAACTTGAGAGATGCTTTTAGAGTTGCCATAAATGTAGAAAGTAATAGAAAAGAATCCGGGAAGTTAGGGAGAAGAACAGATGGTAGATTATGGCAGGAAACAAAACAACAAGCTAATAAAGTTTCTAAGGAGGATGATAAGATAGAGAAATTGGTTATTGCAATGAAGGATCTAACTGCCAAGGTAAAAAAAAATTACAAGCCTCATTATAATTGGCAAGATAGACCCCCTAGATTGCATGACATGCCATATAATACCATTTGGAAGGATGGCAAACCCCAAAATGAGAAGCCCAAAATTGCCCAAAATCAGTGACACAGTCTTACCCACCAGTTCAGCTGGAATTGGAAAGGATCAAGAGTTCCAAACCCCTGAGGTTTATGTTGGAACCACTATCACTCAAGACCCTTCACAGGTAGATCCTTTCTATGTTACCTTGTTAGTCAATAACCAATTGATTAAAAACTGCATGATAGATTAAGGAGTTGCTACTAATGTAATGCCCTATGGTGTTATGAAAGAATTAGGACTATTAGTAACCACTGTGTATGGGAAATGCTATGCCATGGATAATAGAGAAGTACCCATGATAGGTACAATGAAAGATGTACAAGTAAAAATAGCAGCATTCCCTGAGGCAACTTATAAAATGGATGTCATTGTTACTGATACTAAGCCCCATTATGGTATGTTACTTTCCAGGCAATGGGCACCAGTAGTAGGAGGAAATGTTCAACTAGACCTATCCTATGCCACCATTTCAATCAATGGAAATTAGGTCAAACTGTATAGAGAGCCATGTGTTCCTAGGGTAATTGAAAATGTACACCCTAATATGCTCAATTGTATGATTGATGTAAATCTTGAGAACTTTAGACTGCAACCAATTTTACCTCAACTAAAGAATACTGACCCTATTGTGGTCAAATTAGAAGCACAACAATATGGACTATGGCAGATGTATTTTGATGAAGCTTCCTCCAAAGAAGGATCTGGAGCAGGTGTTCTTTTTGTATCCCCATCAGGTATGACTTTTAAGTACTCATTCTTATTGGCCTTCCAATGCACACATAATACTACAGAATATGAAGCTCTATTGTTGGGGCTTGAAATTGCAAAGAAGCATGGAATTCAGCTGTTCACAGTGTCAGGGGACTCAAAATTGGTTGTGTCTCAGGTAAGATCCAAATATGCATCCAAGAATGATAGATTAAAGAGATATAAACATGTAGTTTGGGATGTTATTGAGCACTTTAGTGCATTTTCTATCAATTGGATAGAGAGATCAAAGAACATTATGGCAGATTTCCTAGCCAATGTTGCCTTGAAGAATGATGATGCAACATTAACTGGTATTTCTACTATGGAGATAAATTCTAGGCCTGCCATCCCTAACAATGTATACAATTGGCAAGTTTTTGTTGATGATGAAGACATTCTTAGGTTCATCCAATGTGTTGATGATTATGATGGATAGAAGATTGATTGTAATGCATTGGTGGAGGTGATTGATAATAGAGAAATAGTGTTTGGAAATGATTTAGTCTAGTTGGAAACCAATGAGATACCTAAAGGGCTGGTAGAGCTGGAAAGCATGTTCAATTATAATGACAGTCACTTACATCAATAGTCTACCACCAAGCTGGAAGAGTTAGAGGAGGTAAACCTAGGGACTGAATCATCCCCTAAGTTAGTATATATTGGAAAGAAGCTACCCCCTCATGTCAGGACTAACCTTATTAATTTATTGAAGAAGTATAAACATATTTTTGCTTGGTCTTATGAAGACTTAAAGGCGTATAAACAAGATCTATTTCAGCATGAGGTTCCTTTACTTCCAGATGCTAAGCCTTTCAGATAGAAATAGAGGCCCATCAATCCCTTGTTAGAAACTAAAATGCAACAAGAGTTGACTAAATTGAGAGAAGGGGGGATTATCAAACCAAGAAGGCATTCTTCTTGGGTCTCCAATCTAGTCCCAGTAAGAAAGAAGAATGGGGACATTAGATTGTGTGTAGATTTCAGAAATTTAAATGTTGCCTCTTTGAAAGATAACTACTCTTCCTCGAATATGGAAGCCATGCTATAGAGAGTGACAGGATGTGACCTTTTATCTATGATGGATGGCTTTTCAGGGTACAATCAAGTGTTTGTGAAGCAATCTAAATAGTTCAAAACTGCCTTCACTACTCCATGGGGAACATATGTTTCTGTGAGAATGCCATTTGGGTTGAAAAATGCTGGAGCCACATTTCAAAGAGCTATGGATGTAGCCTTTAAATAATTCATCAATATCATCATGGCGGTTTATCAAGATGATCTAACCTGTTACTCTAAAAGGGTTGATGATCATTGTGGACATTTGGAAAAGGTGTTCAATAAAGCTCTGGAATTTGGTGTGTCACTAAATCCCAAGAAATGCCATTTTGGAGTTACAAAAGGTAAACTACTGGGACACATTGTTTCCAAGGAAGGGGTAAGGATAGACCCTGAAAGAATTGAGGATATAAATAAATTGTTTGAACCTAAGAATGTGAAAGGCATTCAATCTTTTCTAGGCAAAGTGAATTTTGTTAGGAGGTTCATTGCAAACTTTGTAGAGATAGTGAAGCCTATTGTCAAGTTGCTCAAAAGGGATACTAAATTTTGTTGGGATCAAGAAGCCTCCAAGGATTTTGCTAAGATTAACAAAGCCATTCAGGAAGCACCAGTGCTAAAATCTCCTGATTACATTAAGCCCTTTTCCCTATTTTCTTTCGCTTCATATCATACGGTAGCTGCAGTATTGCTACAAAAGGACAATGAGGGATATGAACATCCCATAGTCTTCTATAGTAAGTCTTTGCAAGTGGCAGAACTAAAATATGAGACCATGGAGAAACAAGCTTATGCTCTAGTTAAAGTTGTTAAGGCTTTTGGGTCATACTTAGTGAATGCAAATATCATTGCCTATGTCCCACATGCCGCAGTTAAGGATATTCTATCCTATTCTGAAGTTATAGGGAAAAGATGTAGATGGATTAATAGAATCCAAGAATTTGGCTTGGAGATAAAGATTACCAAATTTGTAAGAGGTTTAGGTTTAGCTAAACTCATGATTGAGTCCAATCTTATGAATGTTGAAATACATAATGTTGAAGTCAGACATACCTCAGTCACTAGCATTGAAAGGTGGCCTTGGTACTCAAAGATAACTAGATTTTTAAGAGATGCCACATTCTTAGAAGGAATGACACATAATCAGAAGAGAACTTTGAAACTCAAGTCCCAAAAATATGTGCTCATTCAGGGTGATCTGTTCTGGAGGAAAAGAGATGGAGAGTTACTAATGTGTCTAGATGAATTCTAGGCCAAACGAGTTTTGACTGAAATGCATGATGGAGTATGTGGAGGCCACTACTTTGCTAAGACTACTGCTGGTAAGATAATCCAGGCTAGATACTATTGGCCCACTTTATTTAAAGATACTCATGCATATGTTCGGAAATGTGACCCATGTCAAAAATTCTCATCCAAGCTAAAGTATGAAGGAGCCTTACCCCTAAATCAAGTCTCTGTAGAAGCTCCTTTTGTCTAGTGGGGCATTGATTTTATTGGAGAGATTATTGAGAGGTCATGGATAGGTCATAGATGGATCATAGTGCCCACTGATTACTTCACAAAATGGATAGAAGCTATCCCTACAAGAAGAGCTACTAGTAAGGTTGTCGGTGACTTCCTGATGGATAATGTTGTAACTAGATTTGGAACACCTGCAAAGTTGGTGATGGATAACGCCATGTGTTTCAAATCAGAAGAGTTTGTAGGCTTTTGTACCAATCATGAAATACTCATGTCCTACTCTTCACCTTACCACCCTCAGAGGAATGGACAAGCGGAATCCAGCAATAAAAGCCTTTTGACTATCATCAAGAAAATCCGTAAAAAAAAAAAGAGGTCTTGGGATAAAAAATTGAAGTTAGCTTTGTGGGCAGATACAATAACAGTCAAGAAGGCCATTGGAATGTCCCCTTTTAAACTAGTTTATGGCGCTCAAGCTAGATTGCTAGTAAATAATCTTCTTCTAGTTTACAAGTTCTTGCAAGATGAGGATATGGAGCTATCTGAACCTATGGTAGATAGAATGATCCAAATTTTGGAGGTGGAAGAGCTCATAGCTTTAGCTCACAAAAGAAATTAGAAGATCCAATTGCAATCCAAGTATCTTTTTGATAAAAGGACATCATTAAGGAAGTTTCAAATTGATGACATTGTTCTTCAGTGGAATGCAAAAGGACAGTACAAAGGAAAGCACAAAAAATTTGAATCATTATGGATTGGTCCTTTTGTGGTCTGTGACATAAATGGTAAGGATTCATATTTTGTGAAGAATATGAACAATGAAGAATAGGAGTTTACAGTGCATGGACAATTCCTGAAACATTACTTCTCTTGATGTCCATTCACAGTAGGTCCTTTGTTTGTACATATTTTGTTTCCTTCCTATTTTTTTTTGTTTGGGTCTGTGTTTTGGTCTATTTCCTAGAGTTTCTGAGTTTTCTTGTGTTGACCTTGCGATCAACCATCCCCAGTCAGAGCCGCTATTATCACTAATTAAAATGGGCTTTTCCTTTCCCATAATTGACTATGATTTTGAAATCTTGAGTAAGGCACATTTTCAATTACTTCAGCTCTATGTTAGGTCCTAAGGGTTTAGGGTTTTTTATTTTAAATCGCCTAATGTATGATAAAAACCCTCTGGTTTCTATTCTTTTGTTACTTTATCCACTTAAATAACAGGTCCTGGGATCATAGGAAGTGTCCCCCCTTGTTTTTTACCTAGGTAGCCATGTGAATTAATTGTAAAAATTTATGCCGTATGTGTATTCCTCCTAAATTTGTCAGGCCCAGTAAGTAGTGCACATCTCGCGGATGGATCTATGGCTTTCACTATTTCACTAGGAGATGTTGCGCATGGTTTAAAACCCGCAAAGTTGGGAAAAGGCTTTGCGTTCTAAATGGCAATTTTTGTCCAGTCTAAAGAGGTCTCATCTTGTCCTAGATCCAACGGTTGGCATTATTTTGTAGCCTGAACTTGCAAGCCAAATACATTTCACGAAATGGCGAAAGAATTTGGTGGGACCCTGCATGCGAGGATTTTCTAAGTGACTAAAAAGTGATCAAGTCCCTTTTGATCTAACGGTTCGCGTTATTTCACAGGATGAAAATGCTCGACAGTTATCTTTTGTGAAGTTATGAAATAACCTGGCATTCCATGTAGACAGTCTAGCTAGTCGAGAGGGCAAGAAAGATGGTGGCATGTCGCATATGCTACAATAGTCAGCAAGCTAGGTCTAAGAGCTAAAAGGTGGGTCCCAGAGGTGAGTCACGCCATGGGATAAGAGGTGACGTGGCCGATACAGGTGGTAATAATTAATTGGAACCCAGTGTTTTCTCTCAGCAAATGAAAGACTGACATGTCAGCTCTGAAAGTAATTAGATGCCAGGTGTTCGAAGTTGAGTCAGAGGGCCCATGTCTGCCAGAGTCTATTCAGATGGTTAAGCACTGAACAAGTAGAAAATGATCTGATGGCCTGTGTGATTTCGCAAGGATAAGATGCTCATGCTTTATACCCTGCAAAATGGCAAAAAGGTTTTTCGTCCCCAAAGGCAGATAAAACATAAGGTTAAAAGAGGATCGACTTTGTTTTGATTCAATGGCCGGTGCTATTTCATGGTTTCAACATGCTTGAAGGATATGCTTCGCAAAAAAGTGAAAGTAAAAAGGGTTCATCCAGGTGTCATGATAGATGGTGACGTGTTTATAGAGATGTAGTTTTAGAAGAAGTTGTGGGCCCGCCAAGGTGGAACTAGCGATATAAAGGAAAGACACATGGCTGACGTTGAGTTGAATGTGGAAGATTTTTCAAAACCAGTAGTTGAGTGCCACATGGTAGCGATTGATCACATTTCTTTTGATCAGACAATTGGTGCTATTTCGCAAGACTAAACTGCTTGATGGTTATGCTTCGCGAAGTTGTGAAAGAGCGAAAGGAAAGTATTGCAGGAACATTGTTGCCCGTTGGAGCGAAAAATATGAATTCTCCCATGAATTCAATTTTGAAAGGACGACCGAAGCATGCGGAATCAATGTTGCAGTTAAGACCTTGGGTACAATATATGATTTCCTATCAACCGGATGAAGGTAGCTTTTTAAAGAACTATTGCAGAGGAGCAGATACAGAGCTATTTTCTTCAGATATAGAGCAAGTCAATTCAGTTACAGAGCAAATTCCTTTGAGTTAAGAACAAGATTTTTCATACTCTTGTGAAGCAATTTCTGTGTGGTGTGTTTTAGATAAGATATTGATTTGTCAAATAATTATTTGGGGGCAGTATTCATTTCTTATGTTTTCAAAATGGCACCTAAGAGAGAATTTTTTGGGAAAGTCAATTATCCAGAAAGAGCTATGTATGATGATTTTCTTGAACAACTCACATTGTCAACTAACCAGGCATCGAAAGCAAAAGAATTGGTGCCTAGATCTTGTCATTTGAAAGTAGGAGAAGGACTGTATGACAAGGGTAACTCATTGAGAGACCCACAAGTTAGATTGTCTAGGTTGGGATTATTTAAGGTTGGATTTGGAATGAGAAATTCTCCAACCCCGCAAAACAGTATTTGGGTGTTAGATGCTGGGAAGTTGGTAGTCCCATGGGTGTTTATGGATATGGATTTGTTGACCCAAATTGCACTTAACTATGATCCAGTCACAAGAAGCATTCGGGACATAAATGGAAAAGCCCTTATTGAGATTAATAATGAAGAATTTAGAAATGCTTTTGGGCTCAATGAGTTTACAAATTTTCTGGAACCCATAAATTTCAAATCATTAGCTCAAATTTATAGTGCACAGAGGAGTCATCTTAGGAATGGGCCTCTCAAGGAATTTTTTGTGAAGATAGGCAGGCTATCAGTTGTAGGACCCAATGCAAAAGAGCCCTTTTCATTGAGTATGTTCACCCTTAGGGCTAAGGGAATGTATTGGGCACTTTGCCAAGTTTTGGGAGAAGATGCTGAAGCGAATATGCCTAATCACTACTTGCTAATGATTGCTCATATTTTGAATTCTTCTCTTGCAGTAACATTTGACTATGCTTCCTTCATTGCTGATGCTATCCATGGAGGGTTGATAGGAATAAAGAATGGAAAGGTGGATAGGCCTTTCGGAAGGTACTCACTCTTGATGCATCTATTTCTTTTCAAAGGTGGTGATTATTTTGCCAGTGGATTGGACCTTGTCAAAGAGAAAGAAGGAGAAAAGATGCCAGTACAACTATGGAGTATTGTGTTGACATGGGATAGAGAGGATGCCAGTTTCTTGAAGTTTGATAAATACTTTTCATCCAAGATTAGGACTCTCCTCTGCTCCGAGAACCCAAGAATCCCCAAGGTTCTTTTGGAATTCATAAGACCAAAATAATTTGCAGAGAAGATAAAAATTGTTCACAATTGGGGTGAAATTTATCTGTACCCAGTCTCAATAGTCTTCAGAGTTTTTGGTTTTAGAGGCATGCCTTTCTTGTTACCCTATCAGGTCCCTCTCAAAGTGGGAATCACAGAGATCCTTAGAGAAATTGGTGGTGTACAAGAGGCAAAACTGATAGGCAAGGGTAAAGGGAGTATTTTCCCTATAGTTACCATAGCCCACCAGTTTGTAATAACAAAAGGAGGTTAGAATTGCTTTGAGGATTTTCTCAAGCCTTATCATTTGTCTACTGTAATATCTAGGTGTGCTGATCCAGAAGACTTCATTAATGACAAGTTTAGAAAGAGAGTAGTGTGCAGAGGTAGGCCCCATCAATTTCAGTTTCTTGAAGACCTCATCAGAAATGACTTTGATCTAGATGAGCAGGAGCTAAGAAAGGAGAAATGAGTGGCTTATAAGAAATCCTTAGATTTTGTGCATCAGTTTGATGTCTGCTATGACCCACTATCTAGCTTTTTCCCTGTATAGGAGAAAATAAAGTTTTTAATTGTTTGCTTTGAAGATGTGATGCAGACTTTGATGAAGCTGGGGCTGATCTTATCATTAAATCCACTTGTGACACTGCCAAATATTTGGTAAAATTGGCAGGAGAGGTAGACAATGCTGACATGAATATCAAGCTGTATAAAAAGGAATATACTGATCAGGTTTTTGAATTGATTCTAGGAGTTTTTGCTAGCCCAAATCAACTAAAGGACAAATAAGTATGGCTTAAAGTATTAGAGGCCAAATTGTCAGCCAGAGTAAAAGGAATTGTTGATTTAGATGATGCTTCCTTTTTTTTTTGTAACAATTTAGGATATAGAAAGAGTTAAATCTCATTATGGTTTCCTCAATTCAGAGGTTAACAAGATGAGGAATTCCTGGAAAAGGTTGACCAAGGCTAAGAGAAAAGTGATTGATTTCACGTGGCCAACTGATGATGTGTACAATGAATGGATAACAAAATATGCCATCCAGGAAGCAGAGCGATTAGAGGGCGCTCCGGAACAATTGGAAGAGGTTACAACTGGACAACAAGTTGAAGAAGCTACAGGAGTCGAAAAGGACTTGTAACTGTTTTTGTAAAAGGCTTTGTAACTTCTTTTGGAAAAGAAATGGTTGTAACTAATTCTCCTAGGAAATTCCAAAGCTATGTGCATCCATATTGTTATAAATGGATACTAGGACTATGTAAAAAAGGATCGCAAAAGAATTGTAAGAAAACGCTGCAGAAATTTATCTGAGCTTTTCTGAGTTTAATGGGGAATATTCAAAAGCTTCTTGTAATACTTTTCTGAAGATAATATCAATATCCAGGAAGCAGAGCGATTAGAGGGCGCTCCGGAACAATTGGAAGAGGTTACAACTGGACAACAAGTTGAAGAAGCTACAGGAGTCGAAAAGGACTTGTAACTGTTTTTGTAAAAGGCTTTGTAACTTCTTTTGGAAAAGAAATGGTTGTAACTAATTCTCCTAGGAAATTCCAAAGCTATGTGCATCCATATTGTTATAAATGGATACTAGGACTATGTAAAAAAGGATCGCAAAAGAATTGTAAGAAAACGCTGCAGAAATTTATCTGAGCTTTTCTGAGTTTAATGGGGAATATTCAAAAGCTTCTTGTAATACTTTTCTGAAGATAATATCAATATCCAGGAAGCAGAGCGATTAGAGGGCGCTCCGGAACAATTGGAAGAGGTTACAACTGGACAACAAGTTGAAGAAGCTACAGGAGTCGAAAAGGACTTGTAACTGTTTTTGTAAAAGGCTTTGTAACTTCTTTTGGAAAAGAAATGGTTGTAACTAATTCTCCTAGGAAATTCCAAAGCTATGTGCATCCATATTGTTATAAATGGATACTAGGACTATGTAAAAAAGGATCGCAAAAGAATTGTAAGAAAACGCTGCAGAAATTTATCTGAGCTTTTCTGAGTTTAATGGGGAATATTCAAAAGCTTCTTGTAATACTTTTCTGAAGATAATATCAATATACAGACCATTGGTTTTGAGTAAATCTTTGTGTTGTCTTTGAATGTGCTTACATTTATTTACTGTTTCATACTGAATAATCCAGGGTTATTTTGTTTGAATAGGGGTTGTAAGGCAACTTTCAGTAGATGTGTTTGCTAGCATTTCTCTTTAGGAGGGAAATTAAATATGTAGGGATCACTTCTGCCAGTAAATTACCTATGAGACATCTTGAATCTTGATGAGCATATATTGATTTGATATGTATAAATTCTCATGTATGCTAGGCATATATATAGGGATTAAAAGAGGTCGAGCCAATGGGATGTGAGGAGATATTCTGTTTGGGGTGTATTGTTTGAATTTTGGTGACTCTATGACCTTGGATAAGGTACTTGTATTGATCAAGGTTGTCTATTGCATGTTTTGTTGATCAAAATACTGAATATGAGTATAATTTTCATTCCTTTGTTTCAGTTAGTTTCAAGGTGAATAGATCCACTGGTTTTCACTAGTTTGCTATGGATTTATCTTTTGAAAGTGTGAATCCAGTTCACAAAGGTATACTTGCCTGGACTATGAATAAGTCCGAAGTGTAGAAGGTTAAATCAAACCTTGTCATATGTTGTCCTAAGAATTTCCTTCCCCTTAACATTCCTCTTGCACAGAGTTTAATCATCTTATTATAAGGATGTTGAAGTGAGTCAGATTTTGAAGACAACACAGCTAAGCTATGTGGCATGCATCATGAGTGGCCTTACAGGGTACAAAGTGAGCCATTTTGCTAAATTTGTCCATAATGACATAAATGTTGTCATATCCTTGCTTTGTCTTTGGAAAATCTACCACAAATTCCATGCTGATGCATTCCCAAGGTCTACTTTGTATGGGAAGTGGTTGATACAAACTGACATTTGTTGAAGTACCCTTGGCTTTTTGACAAACTATGCAAGGCTCCACATACCTTTTCACATCTTGATTCATCCTTGGCCAATAATACAATCTCTGAACTAGCTCTTGAGTCTTATTGACTCCAAATGACCACTAAGGCTACCATTGTGTTTATCTTGTATAAGGTTTTCCCTCATTGAGCCTTTAGGCACACAAAGTTGTCCACCTTTGAACAATAGCCCATTTTGTAAAGTGAAATCTGAGTATTTGCGATGGAAATGATTTTGATAATCCTTGCATACTTGGTAGGCACTTGAGAAGTCTTCATCCTCTGCATACAAATATTAAAAACTATCCACACCTATGCTTCTCAACTAGATTTATTGAACTATCAAGAGCCTCCTACTTAGTGCATCAGCTACCCATTTTTTCTGTCCTTTCTTATGCTTAATGGTAAATGTATAGGCCTGCATATACTCCACCCATTTCACATGTTTGTTACTAAGTTTGTCTTGGGAATTCAGAAAACTCAATGCTTTGTTATCCGTGTACACCACAAATTCTTTGGGTAAGAGATAGTGTCTCCATTTTCTCAATGCTTGTACTTAAGCATACAACTCAAGGTCATAAGAGGAGTATTTCCTCTTTGCATCACTTAGCTTCTCACTATAGAAGGCTACTAGTCTTTCTTCTTGGCTTAGGACAACACCTACTGCAATATTGCTTGCATCACACTCCACAATGAAAAGTTTCTCAAAACTAGGTAACACTAGCACCAGTTGAGTAGCTATTTTCTCCTTCAAGGTTTCAAAACCTTTGTTTTCTGCTTCATCCCACTGAAACTTGGCCTTCATATCACCTCTAATGGCATCTAGCATTGGGGCACATATAGCACTAAATTGCCTAATAAACTTCTTGTAGTACTAGGCTAATCCATGGAAGCTTCTCACCTCTGTTGCTGATCTAGGAGTGGGCCAATTTATAATAGCTTCAACTTTGTTGGGATCCATCTTGATGTTTCCTTGAGATAACACAAAACCAAGGTAAACCAATTCCTACTTAACAAACTCACATTTCTCCAAATTCATGGTTAGCTTTTCATCATATAATCTGTGTAATACATCTTGCAAATGACTAATATGTGTTTCTCTATCCTTACTGAAAAGGAGAATATCATCAAGATATACTACCACAAATTTACCTATGAAACTCCCTCCTCATTTCACTATCTCACTACTCATTGATTTTCTGTATAATTGTATGGGCATTTTAGGTAGATTTGGTACCTAAAGAGGTATATATTTTGTTCCTCATTAGGGAGGAGAAAGTTTAGGGAGTAGGAAGTGTAGGGGCATTTTAGTTCCTCTTTAGGAGTATTTTAGTTCCTCTTTAGGGATGATATGGTTAAGGGATGATATAGTGAAGGGGCATTTTTTTTAATCCTATTTAGGGAGGATAGATGGTATGTAAGATGGTATGGAATGGAGGGTATGTAATATGGCATGGAATCATCTCACGAGGGGGAGGGGGGAAGGAGGGGAGGGGCATGATACGAGGGGGCTGTAAGATGGTATGGAATGGAGGGTATGTAAGATGGTTATGTAACAAGGGAGAATTGGTAGAGAAGAGTTAAACTGGTGAAGTATTTTGTGTAGACATCTAAAAATGGTTAACGCTTGTGGAGTCATACTTTAACATTTGTGCATTGCCTTATTTTAGGGTTCTTGTGTCGCATTAACATTTCTTCTATGTTGCGCACTTGTTCTTTATCATTTGCGAGCATCGAGTCCTTCTTTTGCATTCCTCATTTTTCTCGCTTTTGAATTAGGTCTTGTTGATAGCAATCTTCAATCATGATTTTGGTCAATTTTATCCTGTCGCATCATGGTGCATGCTCATTAATCATCATTTTGGACATCGTCAATCCTAATCAATGATAGAATTAGGGTTTTGTCCTCTTGTCAATCTTTCAATCATCTTTAGCTTGTTAGTAATCATTTGTGATTATCAACTTGTCAGCCTTGTGATTTTGTGATTGATTTGTCATTGATCCTTTTCCTTGTCAGCCTTGTCATTTCATGGTCGATTCATCATCAATCCTTGTCCTTGTCAATCTTGTCATTTTGTGATCGATTCATCATCAATCCTTGTCCTTTTCAATCATGTCAATTTGGATCGATTAGTCATTGTTCCTCATCAATTGGCGCCTACCAATTTGATCTCCTTGTCAATCTTGGTCAATTTGTCATTGATTTTTGTCAACCAATCTCAATCATTTATCAGCATTGGTCCTTTGTCAATTAGAATCATGATCGCACCTACATTAGTTTCTTGTTGTCTTGACCTAGTTCCTTGTCCTCTTATTTCTAGGGTCTTATGATTTGTTCATTTAATCCTTTTCTTCTTCTTTATGGGTTAAATAGATCTATTTATTTAGTCCTAGGTCTCTTTCATGAATTAATTAATGGATGAAAACCTATTAATTAATTCACCTAATTTCTATTTCATCTTTTTCCTCAATTTTCTAATTTGATAATTTCTTCTAATTCCTAATTTTTATTTCTATTTCAATCTTGTCACAATTTGTCATACTCTTTACATAGAAACTATCATACATTTGTCATAATTTTGCCATTCTTGATTTGAATTTCCTTTCAGATCTCTTCATGCTAATCTTGTCCTCTCTCCAATTTGTCTATAAATTGGATGATTTTCATCAATCAATCAATCACATTTTTGAAATCAATCACATTTTTGAGATCAATCAATCACATTTTTGAAATCAATCACATTTTCCAGATCAATCAATCACATTTTCAAGTAACCTTATGCTACAAATTTCATCTCTCAACAACCTAGTTTCTACTTGCATTTTGCACTTGTAGGTGAGATCCACGTCAAATTTGAAGGTGAAAGAAGAACAATGGAGCCACATGAAGGAGATATCTATGTTGGTTTTCTTTGATTTCATTTGATTTGAATATCTTGTCTTTATGTCTTCATTGATTGGATTGGGATTGCGTTCATAGTAGCTTTAGGTTTTGTGGTTGTCCTAATTGTTATTGCTTTGATGATTTTCAATTTCCTGATGATTGTTTCTTGAGTTTTTCACTTGCAAATAGCTCAAAAGCACTCAAAATATGGTTAAGGGGTTAGTTCATGTCGGGTTCACCAAAAATGTAGATCAGGAAATTGAAAATCATCAAAGCAATAACAATTAGGACAACCACAAAACCTAACATTCAAAAACAAAGGTTTCAGCCCACACTAAGCCAATTTTCAAACATGTTGGAACAATTGAACCAAGTCCAATATCAAAACATGACATCAAACCAAAAACAAGTTCAAATTCTAGATACAACTATGTCAAAATCTCGAAAGAAAGATGGCCTTATTGCAAGGATCTTAAGGAAATTACCAAGTGAGTTCTTTGAGGAAGATCAAAATAATACACTTATGTCTAGCGATGCCTCATCCCCCCACAAACAAATTGACTCTCCAATGGCATCTATCCCTACACCTTTAGAAGTTTCACAAGAACCTTCCATATTGTCCTCATCAAACAATACACCCAAGGATGAAATTATCCAAGGGCTATCCATAATTGATTGCCAAGATAATCCAATTCATGATGCACATCCTTGTCATGTTTCAAAAATACAAGACCCAATGTCACAATGCACTTTATTGCCATTACCTATTTTAGAGGACCCCATTCAAAGTCCCTCTTCCTCATGTTCAAGCATTGATTCCTTGCTAGAATCCATCACAAATGTTCAAAGTGTATTTCCTTCATGCCAAAACATTGATCCCTTGTTAGAATCCCCCATGCATATCCAAAGTCCAGCCCCATGTCAAGAGGATAATTTAGAGCATGAAGAAACATCTCTTAAAAAAGATCAAGATCAAGATCCTGAAACCTTATCATCCCATCCAATTGTTGACCAGGACTCCATGTTCCCAGACACTCATGATGATTCCCCTATTCTTGTCCATCCTATCCAAAGTCCTATTGACACTCCATTCCCTGAGCAAGATCAAGATGTCCCAGTCCATCCAATCCCAAACGATCTTCTTCCATTTCATGAAAAAAATATCCTTTCAAATCCCATTGACATTCCACTTCCTAAGAAAGATCAAGATATCCTTTCCATCCTTTCCAATGATCCCATTAAAAGTCAAGAGCAAAGCAGAGGATTCCAATGATCTTCCTCCTTGTCAAGATCAAATTATTCCTTTAAATCCTCCACAAGATCCTTTTGTTCCTCCATCTCCTTGTCTTAATGCTCCATATACACTCCAAGAGCGCATTTCTTTTGATGATCCCATTATTTCTCCCATTCCATCTCTTGAAGAGCCTATCATTGAACCATGTCCACTACACAATCCTAGTCCCCCTCATGATCCTAATCCCCCTCATGATTCTAACATGGTGAAAGATGTTCATGAACCCTTGACATGCATAATGGGTTCTTCCTCTTTGGTGCAATCCGATCCACTTCAAGATCTCATTATTTCTCTCATATCATATCCACCTCAT